>NC_080733.1:2642455-2807455 GCF_019097595.1 Hemibagrus wyckioides | reverse complement strand
CACATACACACACATACTCATACCTACTCACACACACACACATACTCATACCTACTCTCACACACACACATACTCATACCTACTCTCACACACACACATACTCATACCTACTCTCACACACACACATACTCATACCTACTCACACACACACACACTCACTCATACCAACACACACACATACTCATACCTACATACATAAACACACACACACACACACACACTCATACCTACATACACACACACACACACACACACACACTCATACCTACACACACTCTCATACCTACATACATACACACACACACACACACTCACCTACATACACACACACACACACACACTCACTCATACCAACACATACTCATACCTACATACATACACACACTCACCTACATACATACACACACACACACACACTCATACCTACACACACTCTCATACCTACATACATACACACACACACACACACACTCACTCATACCAACACACACACATACTCATACATACATACACACACACACTCATACCTACATACATACACACACACACACACACTCTCATACCTACACACACTCTCATACCTACATACATACACACACACACACTCACTCATACCAACACACTCATACCTACATACATACACACACACACACACACTCATACCTACATACATACACACACACACACACTCATACCTACATACATACACACACACACACACATACTCATACCTACACACACACACATACTCATACCTACTCACACACACACACATACTCATACCTACTCACACACATACTCATACCTACTCTCACACACACACATACTCATACCTACTCTCACACACACACATACTCATACCTACTCACACACACACACATACTCATACCTACTCTCACACACACACATACTCATACCTACTCTCACACACACACATACTCATACCTACTCACATACACACATACTCACATACTCATACCTACACACACACACACACTCATACCTACATACATACACACACACACACACACATACTCATACCTACACACACACACATACTCATACCTACACACACACACACACACACTCATACCTACACTCATACCTACACACATACACACACACACACACACACACACACACTCATACCTGCATACACACACACATACTCATACCTACTCACACACACACACATACTCATACCTACTCTCACACACACACATACTCATACCTACTCACACACACACACATACTCATACCTACTCACACACACACACATACTCATACCTACTCACACACACACACATACTCATACCTACTCACACACACACACATACTCATACCTACTCACACACACACACATACTCATACCTACTCTCACACACACACATACTCATACCTACTCACACACACACACATACTCATACCTACTCACACACACTCACATACTCATACCTACTCACACACACACATACTCATACCTACTCACACACACACTCATACCTACTCACACACACACACACACTCATACCTACTCACACACACACACATACTCATACCTACTCACACACACACACATACTCATACCTACTCACACACACACACACTCATACCTACTCACACACACACACATACTCATACCTACTCACACACACACACACATACTCGTACCTACTCACATACACACACACATACTCGTACCTACTCACATACACACACACATACTCGTACCTACTCACATACACACACATACTCGTACCTACTCACATACACACACATACTCGTACCTACTCACATACACACACATACTCGTACCTACTCACATACACACACATACTCGTACCTACTCACATACACACACATACTCGTACCTACTCACATACACACACATACTCGTACCTACTCACATACACACACATACTCGTACCTACTCACATACACACACATACTCGTACCTACTCACATACACACACATACTCGTACCTACTCACATACACACACATACTCGTACCTACTCACATACACACACATACTCGTACCTACTCACATACACACACATACTCGTACCTACTCACATACACACACATACTCGTACCTACTCACATACACACACATACTCGTACCTACTCACATACACACACATACTCGTACCTACTCACATACACACACATACTCGTACCTACTCACACACACACACATACTCATACCTACTCACACACACACACATACTCATACCTACTCACACACACACACATACTCATACCTACTCACATACACACACATACTCATACCTACTCACATACACACATACTCACATACTCATACCTACTCACACACACACACATACTCATACCTACTCACACACACACACACATACTCATACCTACTCACATACACACATACTCATACCTACTCACACACACATACCTACTCACACCACTACCACACACACACACATACTCATACCTATACACACACACACACACACACCTACTCACACACATACTCATACCTACTCACATACACACACATACTCATACCTACTCACACACACACATACTCACATACTCATACCTACTCACATACACACATACTCATACCTACTCACACACACACATACTCACATACACACATACTCATACCTACTCACACACACACACCTACTCACATACACACACATACTCATACCTACTCACATACACACACATACTCATACCTACTCACATACACACACATACTCATACCTACTCACATACACACATACTCATACCTACTCACACATACACACATACTCATACCTACTCACATACACACACATACTCACATACTCATACCTACTCACATACACACATACACATACATACTCATACCTACTCACATACACACATACTCACATACTCATACCTACTCACACACACATACACACACTTATACCTACACACACATACTCATACCTACTCACATACACACATACTCATACCTACACACACATACATACACACATACTCATACCTACTCACACATACATACACACACTTATACCTACACACACATACTCATACCTACTCACATACACACATACTCATACCTACTCACATACACACATACACACATACTCATACCTACTCACACATACATACACACACTTATACCTACACACACATACTCATACCTACTCACATACACACATACTCATACCTACACACATACTCACATACACACATACTCATACCTACTCACATACACACATACTCACATACTCATACCTACTCACACACACATACACACACTTATACCTACACACACATACACACACACACACATACATACACACATACTCATACCTACTCACACATACATACACACACTTATACCTACACACACATACTCATACCTACTCACACATACATACACACATACTCATACCTACTCACACACACATACACACACTTATACCTACACACACATACACACACACACACATACATACACACATACTCATACCTACTCACACACACATACACACACTTATACCTACACACACATACACACACACACACATACATACACACATACTCATACCTACTCACACACACATACACACACTTATACCTACACACACATACTCATACCTACTCACATACACACATACTCATACCTACTCACATACACACATACTCACATACTCATACCTACTCACACACACATACACACACTTATACCTACACACACATACACACACACACACATACTCATACCTACTCACATACTCATACCTATACACACATACTCGTACCTACACACATACATACACACATACTCATACCTACTCACACACACACACATACTCATACCTACTCACATACACACACATACTCATACCTACTCACATACACACACACATACTCATACCTACTCACATACACACACATATTCATACCTACACACATACTCATACCTACACACACACACACACATACTCACATACTCATACCTACTCACACACACATACACACACTTATACCTACACACACATACTCATACCTACACACACACACACATACTCATACCTACTCACATACACACATACTCATACCTACACACACATACATACACACATACTCATACCTACACACACATACATACACACATACTCATACCTACACACACATACATACACACATACTCATACCTACACACACATACATACACACATACTCATACCTACACACACATACATACACACATACTCATACCTACACACACATACATACACACATACTCATACCTACACACACATACATACACACCTCGACAGAGACGTAAAATACAAACCAGTGAGAATTGGAACACTCAACTCCTCACATGGAAACAGTCTTAGAGTGGGCTTCTAAAAACATACACGGTTTTACCCCAATCTGGTAATAACTCCGCCTACGAGCTTTCCACTGCCAGTTTTGTGTGTGTGTGTGTCTAATGTTTTTATGTCAGAATTATGATAATTAACAGCTTTTGGCTTGTTGATTAAAAAAAAAAAAGATTTAAAATTTGTCCTCATGCGTCTCTTGATAATCACACAATGTTTAAAGGAGCCATACGCAAAATGTTCCACTTTCCTCATCTGTCCGGATGACATTAACCTTCAAGTAGATGGCTAGCTGAATATCTGAGACGGATTCAGATTCTGCAAGACACAGGAAATGTTCGGCTGCTTTAAATCGAGGGTCGATCGTGAAGTCTCACACTCAGCTCTGAGGCGTAAAACAACTGAGTGTGAAAAATAACGGTGACGGAAATATATAACAATTCACAATGAATGTGAGCCGCAATACAGCGAATAACTGTCTGTGAGGCTCTATTCACTGTCTGTAAAAATGACTAGAACTAATTTTTCTAATTGCTCATCGCACATAGGAGGCACAAAATTTTTCTGCATCGTCTTCATTCTGTTCATTGCAGCTGTTCCAGTGTTTAAAGAATCTCCAGATTCCTCTAGAAAAAAATTAATTCAGTTTGAACATAATAGAATTTCATGTTTGGCTTACCCTCATATTTCTTTTTTAATTTAATATTATAAGATTAAGTACAACATTTTTAACACAATTATTTTTATAGATTGTTTTATTTAATATTTTCAAAATAAATAAATTTAAATTTAACACCTTTTTTTTAAATTATTATATTAATAACTAACAAAATAAATATAAAATTTTATTTATTATTTAAAAGAATAACATAGTTTTTGACACAACTATTTTTATGACACTTTTTTATTTAATATTTTTATTGATTTCTTTTTACATTTAATATAAATTATTAAAATGAATAAATATTAATTAATTTTTAATGCTAAAATTTTTTTAATTAATTATTTATTTAATATTCTAAAAATAACATTTTAACACTAAAAACTATTTTTACCGATAATGTTTGAAGATATTTTTAAATGAAGCTTTACAAACCTTCCATAACCTTTATCATTTACTTCAGATTGTCATTTTATACAGTTTTTACATAAAAAAAAACAAACATTGAAGCTTATTCTCAGTTAAGCATGAGTGACCTGAGTTATCGTGATATTTACCAAATTCAATTAAATTTCATTGTCATTATATCGGTGCAGATTGTGAAGCCTTATTGTTCAGGCTACTTCACTGGTGCAATAATGCAAAGACCATGAATAGTAGATGATAGTAGTTTAACAATCTCTATTTATATGAAGTCCTTAACTGTCTGTATTGCGGGAGATCACGAAATGCCATCTGAAAACGTCCCCCAAATTATACATACTGCTGCTTTAAAGTGAGCTTACACTGAGTCTGGATTCAATATGTACAGCTCTCACTTTTTCAATTGTTTCTGTTTGATGTTGATGGGGTTTGTTTGTTTGTTTTGCAGGGTTTTGTAGCTGTGCCAACCAAAAACCCAGATGGAACGATGAACTTGATGAACTGGGAGTGTGCCATCCCTGGAAAGAAGGGGGTAAGAGTCTCTCCTCAAGTTAGACGGCGCTAGCATCTTTTAGTATCACAGATCATTGTTTAGTTTCGGTGAGTAAAAGTCACACGGCACAAAGAAAAGTGGCAGTGTGTATGCAGCGCTGATGGTCGCTACAGCATGAACCTCACTGAAGGATGTTTATGAAAGGTGAGGATCGTGGGTATTGTCTGTACAGTGAAGTGTAAACGTGCGGCGGTCGGCCTGTTTGCACCGTGCAGTTCAACTGTTTTCAACCTCACACTCGAAAAAGGTTTGGTTAGCAACCAGCTCGAGCCATTCAGGAAGCCAAAACCCCAAGGTACGAAACTGTTGCACGCAAACTGAAGAACTTGTTCATCTGCAAAGTGTTTATGCTGCCAGGGTAGAAAAATCAGGGTCAGTAATCACACTGAAGAAGCCTCTGTTAAAAGACGACAATAACTACGGGTTTTATTCCTGTCCAGTCTATACCGAAAGGTTGTAACGTTAATAATAATAATAACAATAAGAATAAGAATACATTCTAGTTATAGGTGCCTTTCTAGTCCCTCAGTGTCTCTTCAAGCAATTAATAATAAAATAGCAGTAAAAAGCAATAATAAAACCATATTTAAAAAAACAAAACAGGGTTAGTCAGTTGACTAACGCTTAAACATGAGATTTATTACAGTCAGGAATCATGTGTAGGTTTAATAGATGTGATCTGCTCTACACTTGTCAATGACTTTCTGGCTATAAATGTGTGACTGTTTGTACATAGCAAAGTTTAGGTGCTGATACATTGCTGTTTAGAGGCTCGGATGCATGTGCTGAGTGTCTTAATGACACTAGACATCACTTTTACTCAGAAAATTCATATTAAGGAGTCTTCCAGAAAGAATCTCAGCAAAAATATATCTTGGAGTTTAAACTGAGTATTAAAGTGAAGAACCTCGTATAGCTGCTGCTGCTGACAGATTCTATTGTTGCAATACTATAGCAACTATTAAAATATCTCGCTTTACCTGCCTGAGTCTGAGCCTGCCAGGAAAATTGCAATTGATTCTAGCACGGCATTAAAAGAACAATAAACTGAGATGTGCTGACTAAGCTATAATAAATACATTAAATACAATTTCGTACGACTTTTAACCGGTTTGGATTTTAGCTTTTAAATCTCATCCCTGGTATAAGTGTTGTTAAATACATGTCACCTCAGTAGGAACACCTGCTCCATTCAGCTAATCACATTGCAGCAAATCACATCCAACACGTTTCACCACGCCATGGTTGTTGGTACCAGTATTTCAGAGTTTGCACAAGGTGACAGAATAGTGCAAGAAAAAAGTTGAGCAAGGCCCTTAACCCTCAATTGCTCAGTTATATAAAATGAGATAAAAATCTAAGTCTGCTAGATGAATAGACATGACCAGACACATCAGAAAAGCATTACTCATGCTTTATTCAATCAACAATAAACATGTAGGTGAGCTCTACAGGTGTTCCTATTAAAGTGGCAAGTGAGTGTGAATACTGAATAGAAAGAAAGAAAAGACTAGAATTTTAGAAGATGGAAGGAAAAACGTCTTTTGTAACTAATCTCCGGACAACCTGAATGATTTATTTTCTGTTGTTCTGTCTCAGACTCCTTGGGAAGGCGGCTTGTTCAAACTGCGGATGCTCTTTAAGGACGATTACCCGTCCTCTCCTCCTAAATGTGAGTGGTGAATGTAGTTTTTCAGTCGTCTTGCTCCATGTAAAAGCTGTAGCTCGCTGGACTGACACACGGTGTTAACTTTCATCAGGTAAATTCGAGCCGCCGCTTTTCCATCCCAACGTGTATCCATCGGGAACAGTGTGCCTGTCCATTTTAGAGGAGGACAAAGACTGGAGGCCAGCCATTACAATCAAGCAGGTGAGCAGATTATAATGACCGCTTTGCACTCCAGCCCTGTTGTATTTTTAGACGCTGTTTGTTTCCTCGCCGTGGGTTTCTGTATGTTATTAACGCAGACCTGAGCGTCTCAAGGACCGGCTGTGAAAGTAAACAGGTTTGATGGAGGAATAAAAGGGTTTGTTTACATAAAGAAAAGCCGCTGGAAAACTAAAACTTGTCTGAAAAGTCAGGTAGTGAGGTAGGAAGGAAGTTGAGCTGAATAAATTCAGTGTGTTATGTAAGAAGTGCTGCAGGGTGGAGTGATGCAGCACGACACACACACACACACACACACACACACACACACACACACACACACACACTGAAGTGGATTATTTTCAGATCACCACACGGTCTGGAGCGTTCCTCTGCTCACACTAGAACTTACTAACTACCAGAAACTGTTATTAATAAACACCACATCACTCTTCTAACACTAGCCTGCTTTTATCAACACTTTAGCTGCAATAAACACTCGTGTGTGTGTGTGTGTGTGTGTGTGTGTGTCTCATTTCAATTCTCTCTTTCTTTGTCTCTCACTCACTCATTCATTCACCTCTCATTTCAGTTAGTTCTTTCTCTCTCTCTCGTACTCATTCACTCACCTCTGATTTCAATTTCTCTCTCTCTCTCTCTCTCTCTCTCTCTCTCTCTCTCTCTCACTCACTCATTCACTCACCTCTCATTTCATTTTCTCTCTCTCTCACTCACTCATTCACTCACCTCTCATTTCATTTTCCCCTCCCTCCCTCTCTCTCTCTCTCTCTCATTCACTCACCTCTCATTTCAATTTCTCTCTCTCTCACTCACTCATTCACTCACCTCTCATTTCATTTTCCCCTCCCTCCCTCGCTCGCTCGCGCTCTCTCTCTCTCTCGTACTCATTCACTCACCTCTCATTTCAATTTCTCTCTCTCTCTCTCTCTCTCTCTCTCTCATTCACTCACCTCTCATTTCAATTTCTCTCTGTCTCTCTCTCTCTCTCTCTCTCTCTCTCTCTCATTCACTCACCTCTCATTTCAATTTCTCTCTCTCTCTCTCTCTCTCTCTCTCTCATTCACTCACCTCTCATTTCATTTTCCCCCTCCCTCCCTCGCTCTCTCTCGCTCTCTCTCTCTCTCATACTCATTCACTCACCTCTCATTTCAATTTCTCTCTCTCTCTCTCTCTCTCTCTCTCTCTCTCTCTCATACTCATTCACTCACCTCTCATTTCAATTTCTCTCTCTCTCTCTCATACTCATTCACTCACCTCTCATTTCAATTTCTCTCTCTCTCTCTCTCTCTCTCTCTCTCTCTCTCTCTCATTCACTCACCTCTCATTTCAATTTCTCTCTCTCTCTCTTTCACTCACCTCTCATTTCAATTTCTCTCTCTCTCTCTCTCTCTCTCTCTCTCTCTCTCTCTCTCTCTCTCTCTCTCTCTCATTCACTCACCTCTCATTTCAATTTCTCTCTCTCGCTCTCTCTCTCATACTCATTCACTCACCTCTCATTTCAATTTCTCTCTCTCTCTCTCTCTCTCTCTCTCTCTCATACTCATTCACTCACCTCTCATTTCATTTTCCCCCTCCCTCCCTCTCTCTCTCTCGCTCTCTCTCTCTCGTACTCATTCACTCACCTCTCATTTCAATTTCTCTCTCTCTCTCTCTCTCTCTCTCTCTCTCATTCACTCACCTCTCATTTCAATTTCTCTCTGTCTCTCTCTCTCTCTCTCTCTTTCATTCACTCACCTCTCATTTCAGTTTCCCTCTCTCTCTCTCCCTCCTCTTCTCTTTTACCCTCAACCATTTTCATACTCAATTTAATTCTCTCTCTCTCTCTCTTTCACACCTTCTCTGTCTCACTCTCTCCATTTTCTTTGTCCCTCTTTCTCTTCATCAGCTTGTCATTTTATTTAGAAACGGTGCACAGTGACTGTTACAAAGTTCTGACACCGTAATGTCTACAGACTAGAGCCTTCACTACATCAACAATTATACTCTGAGCCGTTGCTATAGAAACGATACCCTATTAGAACAAACACGTAAACAAGAGTTGACGCTGCAGGCAGAACTACAGCAGTGCTGCACACTTTCTGACCAATCAGATTTGAGAAATAAAATGTGCAGTAGTGTAGCAGTTTGGAGAAATGCCTGAGATTCGTCAGCATGATGAGAAGGTTCATGTGGACAGAGAAACCACTCTAGAACATCTTCAGTGGCCAGACGTCCCTCACGTATGATATCTAGGGTGGGGTTTGTGAAGTGTAGCCTGTGTGTCCATGATCTGGTGCAAATCACAACCCACTACTATCAAAGTTACCTTTATTATATTATTATAGTAAAATATTCTAAATGAATTAAAAGGAAAACATCTTTTAAATCATATTAATTCTGATTCTTTACCTCCGGGACACAGACAGAGACGTGAGAATTGACTCACCTTGTCAGTCTCTCAGTTTATATCCATTAAAGCTTGCACTTGCTGAAAAGCAGCCTAGAAAAAGAGCTAAATAAGAAACTAGAACTCGCAAACAAGAACCTAAAAATATCTACAGAAAAAGGAAGTCCGTGGGTGGATGGTTGTCACTCGGTTCTTGGCTCGATGTAGATGTTGTCGCAAGCCGTCTGGAAATAAGTCCTGCCATATTGTCTGATTTAATTAACTTCCATTACATTTACGTGGATCATTTTTTTTTAATAGTTCAGTTTTTTTACCACTCGTATCAAGCTGTGTGTGTGTGTGAATATAAAGCGTGGGCGTCGTGTGCGTCGCCAGCTGTAAGTGGATAAAAGCGTCTCCCGAAGGAGAAGGTGTACATGTTGGGAAACAAAACGCGAGCTATCCTGACGAGCTTCACAGCGAATATTAATGGATTTGACTCCCAATTATCTAATAATTGGCAACTCCGAGATGGTAATTGTCCTGTGTACCGTGTGCCTGAAGGGGGCAGAATGTTCTCATGAAAGGCAGCTTAGTCAGTCCTGTTTACTTCTCTGTGGATTTCTCTTTTCTAGATCTTGCTAGGAATCCAAGAACTGCTAAACGAGCCAAATATTCAGGATCCTGCACAAGCGGAGGCATACACAATTTACTGGTAATGTGCACATGATTGCTGAGCTTCAGTATGTTCTTTCCAGGACGGAAATAATGTTTGCCGTCATTTCACTAGAGATATTATCTCTGGCAAGCAAGCATGTGACGATTTTCTTTGAGTGAGAAGGTTGTTGTCTGACTCAACCTCTGTCCCGTCGAGCGCTGATTTTATTTCCTCTTTCCTCCCACAGCCAAAACAGAGTGGAATATGAAAAAAGGGTCCGAGCACAAGCCAAAAAGTTCTCTCCATAATCCCCGTGACGGAGCGGATATCCGACAGCGTTTCTGCAGTACTTCTTAGCTGCTCCTCTCATTACCCTTCTTCACTTTCCACTAATTTCCATGCAGGTGTGATGAAAACTGAATGTGCCATTGTCATGTCCAGTGACGCCCACCTAAGCGAGCGCTCTATCGGCTCGTAATTTTCTTGTCTTTTCGAAAATATATAAATAAATACAAAAAATATATAAATAAATAAGTGGGCGTCACCTACGCCACCTATTGAAGTGAATCAGCGGCACAGGCGCTCGTTCCAGGAGTCCTGGGGTGCCACAGCGCCGCACGGTTTCCATGTTTTCCCTCCTCTTGCACACTTGAATCGCAGCCGGCTCGATAATTAGCTAAGGAGATGAAATCTAGTGTGTTGGATCAGGGAAAACAAAACTACATCACCGTTTCTTTTCTCTTCCCCAGACCTGTCTCACGAAGCATGATGCATTGTTTAGCTATCTAACTTTAAGCTTAGTTCGATCTTACCCTGTGTGTACTGCCTCGGAGTAGGTTACATTGTCATGGTAACCACACGCCTTAACCCCTTTCGGGCCAGGCCTACAAGTTCAGGATCACGGATTGCAAACGGCTCTTCGACCAATCGCTTATTATCTGATTTACCAAATCCAGCTTGGTAAGTGGCCTTTTTTGGCAAATTCCACAGGTTTTATGAGAGGGTCACTTTGCAGGTCAAGGTTCCTTTTCCTTTTGGTTTTCCCCACTCTGGGCTAGATAAGATGGAGTAGCTGTCAGTAATGTATTTGATGATTATTCACTCATATTTTAGTCATTACAGGCCTGAGAGAACATGAGGCCTGTTCGATTCACAGACTGATAAACGTTCAGCTTCTGCAAACACCACTTCATGTTGCGTGTATGTAGTCTTGATGATATTTTAGGCCCAGAGATAGTAGGGATCTTATAGGGACGTTATTTTACCCACTGAGCTTCAGTCAGACTGCTTAAATCTGTATGCTGAGTCACTTCTTCTGTTCTCCTGCTTTTCCATGTGCTGCTTGTGTGTCTGAGCTACGTGCAGTTTGCCGAGCCTCGCTGTTTGCTCACAAGCTAGAGTAGCATAGCTTCCTGGTTCAGTGTGCGTTCCACAGGAAGTGGAGTCAGGTAGTCACACATAGCTTGCTGATTATAGATGATACACTATACGGCCTAAAGTATGTGGACACCTAACCATCACACCCACATGCAGTTCTTTCTCAATCTGTTAGAAGCACACAATTCTCTAGAATGTCTCTGAACACTGTAGCTTTACAGTTTAAGAGACTCGAACCCTGTTCCATCATGACAATGCCCCTGTACACAAAGCACAGAGCTCCATGAAGACATGGTGTAGAGGTTAAGGTTGGAGTGGAAGAACTGGAGTGTCCTGCACTGAGCCCTGACTCTGACTCAACCCCACTGAACACCTTTGGGATGAACTGGAACACCGACTGAACTCCAGACCCCCTCACTCTTACAACATCAGTGTCTGATCTCACTAATGCTCTTGTAGCTGAATGAACACTAATCCCCACAGTCACCCTCCAACATCTAGTGGAAAACCTTCACAGAAGGAGATTATTATAACTTTTTTTTGCAATGTGCTGTTCAGTTCAGTTCTCAAGTATCTGAATACTTTTGGCTGTATAGTGTACATACTCATAATTATAGATATTAGATATTAGATATTAGGACCTACCTCTCCTTTTATCTCATCCTGTTCACAGCACGGTCCTTTTGTTTTGCTCAGAATATCACAATCAGTAATACAGGATTGGGAAACTAATGACTTAACAGCCATTTTCTGTCAGAGCTCGTCCTTGGTATTTCCTGGTATTTATTAAATATTGCTCCTGGTGCCTGAGACTCCTCCATGCGTCACACAATTGACTGGTCGCAACAATCAGAAGGTCTAATCATTGATCACGTAAACTTCATCAGAATCCCAACCGCATTCGCGACACTTTTCTACCGTATGCTGTATGTTACGCAGTCTCATAGATTCAGAACTCAGTTCATGTTAAAGCTGCTTCGTGAGACATGCCCTGGTCAGGAGATGATGAGCGCTTAGAGATACCTTGTTTATATTTGCTACAGAGCTTCATATGTGCAAAACAAAAAAGGGCAATGAAAAGGATCCTCATGCGACATTATGATTAAATCAGAAGGAAATTCTGTTGTGCTTCTGTTTTTATTTTCGATCTTTCGAACAGGCCTTCTTTCTTCTCTTCAACCATTTGAATGATGTAAGACACGCTGTTACTTAAACGTCAGTATTCCAACTGCTGTAAAATGATGCTTTTATACTTTCATGCTTTTTTTAAATTAGTGTGTCTATGTTACTTTCCATTCCCAGGGTGGGCAGTGTAGACAGCATGTTGTAATATACAGTATGATAGATTTTTGCTGCCTTGGCAGAACAAAACAAAAAAAAACAAAACAAAAAAAAAAAATGCCCACTGAGTAAAAAAAAAAAACTGAAAGCTATACAGTGATCTGTGTTGGTGTTTTTGTTCTTGTAAGTGTTTAGAGTAAATAAAATGTTTATACATTGCCAAACCTGTGTTGTCTGTATGTATGTGGGATTTTATAATGTCATTTTTCTTGAAGGAGCTACAACAAAACTGCTTAAATGTAGTCACTAAAAAAGAAAGAAAAGAAGAGAGGAGAGTTACTGAACACCAGCTAGACTTCACATCAGCCAGGGAGATGCAAGTTCATTGTTTTCACTTTGTAATAAAGACTTTAACATGCTACAAAATAAACCATATTGTTGTAAAAACAAAAGAAATATTATTTTGCCTATATGTTTTGCTGTACACACCACACAAGCAAAAGTACCATCACATCTATATGTGCCTGTTGAACATTTCATTCCTTTTTGCCATTCATGTTATAATAATCTCCACTCTTCTCTTCTGTGAAGGTTTTCCACTAGATGTTGGAGCGTGACCCTGGGGATTGGTGATCATTCAGCTACAAGAGCATTAGTGAGATCAGACACTGATGTTGTAAGAGTGAGGAGGTCTGGGGTTCAGTCGGTGTTCCACTTCATCACAAAGGTGGTCAGAGTCAGGGCTCAGTGCAGGACACTCCAGTTCTTCCAGTCCTCCAACCTCAACACACCATGTCTTCATGGAGCTCTGTGCTTTGTGTACAGGGGCATTGTCATGCTGGAACAGGGTTCGAGTCTCTTAGTTCCAGTGAAGAGAAACTGTAAGGTTATAGCATACAAAGACAATCTAGGGGAAGAACCACATGTGGGTGTAATGGTCAGGTGTCCACAAAGTTTTGGCCTTATAATGTACACTTGTGGACATACCTTGAATATAGTCAAAGCTAGCTGGTATTTTCCTTTTTTAAGGATTATACAATAAAATGAAGTAACTAGCATTTATTCATAAAAAAGAAGCAAAATTATTTAGCCATAGAATATAAATTCTATTATAAAATGTGTAATGAGTTAAAATATCCAGAAATAGGATTCATAATCATTGGGTTTATTGTAAACTTGTAACAGAGAAAATGCTAGCTAATTTTAATCAAGATAATTTCACATGCTAAGATGACTTTTTTTTTTTTTTTTTGTAGTCACTAGAAGGTTTCTTCTTAACAGTGAAATAAATCTTATGATTTTCATGAAGAACACAAAACACAGGCAGCTAGTTTCTCTTCGTCCCAGCAAAACAGCATCACCTAAAGAAGCTAATAAGGGAGAAACTACAGGGACTGATGGACAACTGTAATTTTCTCGATTTCTACTGCTCACACGACGTTAACCCAGTAATTTATACGCTCATGTTTACAGTGCAAGCAGATCTTTTCAAAGTGCTTCAGTGTCCCTTTTAGAAGAATTCACAGAGCCTGGGAGCTCAAGGGTCCGTCTGATTGCTGTCTTTAAACAGCAGGTTAAACAAAATTAAGGCACAATGCAAATTACAGGTCTGCAATGCAAATTAAATCATTAGTGCTGCCACAATTGCCCTGCACACTGGAGTGATACAGCTTTTTTTAATCCTGTGGGCCGTAAAAAAGAAAGAAAGTAAGTTGGTGTGATGAGAGCTAATTCCGCATGTTCAAAGGAGTCTTTCCTCAGGGGTTTCCATTAGGTTTCGCCTCCCATTTAGTACACGAATGGAAATTGCATTTCACTATCATTATGCTGCTCATGATAAATCCAATTAGCCAAGTTTCATCAAAGAACAATCATACAGTCCTTGAATGTCATAGATATTACTGACAGGGCCTGGGTATGCATGTTGAGAAGGTGTTTGTGTCTTCTGTGAAGCTTTATAGCGATTAATATTTTAAACAATAACCAAAAAAAACGCCCCAAATGTTCTGCTCTTTCCGTACAATCTGGCTGGTAACTAGAAGAACAGTTGTTTTAAAGATGCCATGAGGCAGCCAGTTCATGCGTCTCGCACCAGCTGGGTGGGTAAATGATGTGCCCATGGAAACGGAGCAGAGGGCCATTATAAGCCTTTTTTTTCTGATCAAAATAACAGCCAGCGTCTTTCTTTCTGTAGACCGCTCCCCAAACTGCCACTGCACAGCCAATGCTGACCAAATGATGTGTGCCAATAATGAGAGGTTTTTTTTGCCATGTATTCCATATGCAACAGCATGGTTTAACCCAAACAAAAGCCTCCCAGGTTTCATAACAACTCATGAATCCATCAGACCCGAATGTTCTCTCTCAGTATGTAATGATAAACTAAAAGACCCGATCCTCAAATAAAAGCAATTCAGCAATATTTGTCTCGCGATCAGAGCGGGCTAATAAATAACTAATACGAATATAATCAAAGACACTGTCGTCACACAAACACTTAATGGTTTCGCATCTTTTTGATGTCATCCTTACATATGAATGCCTCAGGGGCTGTCAGGAAAGAGATCTTAAAACAGATATTGCCATTTGATCTTTTCAACCAAGCTGTGCGGATTTGAATATGAAAACAGCAGAAAGGCTCACTTGTAGGGTGTGAAGTTTAGAGAGCCTCTTATGAGCCACCAGACACATGACAACATTGTCTATTTACAAAGAGCTCGGCGAAAACGAATAGGTTACTATGGCTAACTACGGATGAAAGCCGGCTTTACCGGTTGCCATGGTTTTTCCTTATGGTCTAGTAACGTTCCTTTATTGGGAATGTTAGCCTTTCGGTATTCTCGGGTCCACTTATGACAGATTTAACTGATTGCCCATGATTTAGAAGGGCACACACCTGTGTCTATAATCCCACAAGCCACAGTGCAGACCAGACCAAAAACCATGCCGTGGCGTCAAAGGAACTCTTCGTAAACAAACTTAGCAATCAGATTGTATGGAGATATAGATCTGGGCAATTCTATTGTCCACTTCTAAAGCTTTGAAGAGCACAGTGGGCATCATCATTAAAAAAGTGTGGAACCACCAGGACTCAGTAAACAGGCTAGAAGGTCAGGGAGCTGACCAAGAACCCAATGTCCACTCTAGCAATGCTTTAGAAGTTGTCTACAGAAATGGGAGGAGCCTGTTGATATGGCAACCATCTTAGAAATACTCCATAATTCAGGCTTTTATGAAAGATTGGACCGGAGACATTCTTACTTTTTAAGTTTTAAAATGTTAAGGACTCTCTTTAAATTTCTTATGAATTCTTTCAGTGCAGTGATAAAGAGTGACCCCTCCCTTAAATGTTAAACACACATCTCTAGAAAACTTCACCTTCACACATTGTTCTTAAATGACAACACTCAGTATCTGTTTATTAGTACACTAACACTACATTCATCTAGAGGTTGTGTCTCATCATTTCCAGCCTTATGTAAGGAAAATTCAGCCAGTGACTTCAGATGAACACGGCTGCTCTCAGGATGAACAGTCCACACAGCAGCACCTGAAATTACTTTATATACACTTATTTATTTTCGATCAGACAACATACAGACACGTTTTTTTGTTAAATCTATAACTCTCACTGTTTGAGGGGGTAAACATACGTCACTCATCGCAGTTAGGATGGACTAATCACATTCGAGAATTCAGCAACACAATTTTTATTAACTCTTGCCAGTGTGACGTAGCTCTGTGAGATGGCTGGTGGCATTAGACATAGAGTAAAAGTTTGGACCCCGGTGTATGTGGATTCCCCAGCATTCACTCACACTGAGTTGAAGCCATTTAAGAGTTTTTGCCGGCAATTTGGCAACCGCCTGCCTTTGGTTTAATGCCTGTGTACTGGCTAATTTCAGAGAAGTGAGGCACCTCACTCCAGCAGTCATGTAATTAATGTGTCTGAGTCTATTTATAGCAGCAAGATAGCGAGAGAGGCACTGCAGATGGGGGGGGGGGTGGTTACACATGGTGGTCATAGTGGTCTGAGGATTGATGTGCTTAGGGGCATGATTCCATTTTGTTTGATTTTGCTGGGAAGGAGGTAGATGATAAATCTAAATAGGCTAGATCTCGAAACATTACGTGAAAAACCCACATCATTTCCAATTTCAGCTACTCGACACCTCGGGAGCGAGCTGCTTCTTTCCCATACCAATCTTCATATATTCCTCACAGTATGGTTTCACTTAGATGCTACTTAGACCCAATACTCACTCAAAAAAAGTTTTCATAAGAAATGATAGAACCTGTTGGTATGGCAACCATCTCAGAAATACTCCATAAATCTGGCTTTTATTGAAGATTGGCTAAATGGAATTCCTCATTCCTAAGTAAAAGGAATATGGCAGGCACTTAACAGGAAAAAAATCAGTGTTTACATGAGACTTGATTTGAATTCCAGATGTTTTGCCTACTCATAAACTGGTAGTTCCCAATGGTGAAGCATGGTGGTGGCAGTATCATGCTGTGGTGTGCAGTCGCTAGTGCGTCTCTTGAGATCAGGGGAGTGAGGTTTACCTGCACAGTGCCTACCGCTGGCCTCCTACACAGGGACATGGAGACTGGTCGGAATTGAGGGTAAAATGAATGGAGCCAAACACAGACAGGTCCTTCAGGAAGTCTTTCTTGAAGAGGGGACAACCTTTAGAACAACAACCTGAAGCATACAGTCGAGCTGGAGATGGAAGATCACAGATGTTCTCCATTTATTCTAATTGTTCTTGAGGATCTTTATGGTGAAACTTATAAAGTTTTACACAAGAAGACTTAAAGCTGTTATTGCAATTTTTAAAAATTTGTTTTGGCTTTGTCGTCATTGTGTGTATTTCAGTTCTCCGAGAAATAATGAATATTCAATGCAGAAATATGAGCGCTAGGGAAGGCATGGTGGCTTAGTGGTTAACACATTTGTTTCACACCATCATGGTTAGGGGTTCAGGGTCTCACCTCCACCCTGTGTGTCGCCGGAATTTGCAGTTTCTCTCCAGAGCATTTTCTTTGCTCTTCATTTCAGTTGTTCATTTCACTTCTGCTTTTCCTTGTGTCATGGTCACAGTAGTAACAGCCTGAGAAAGTTCCCAGAAGTAAGGAACCTGTGTTCACACCATAGCCACTGTAACCAAAGTGACTAAGCACCAACTCTGACAGAACTGAGAGTTTGATTGTCATTTACAAATAAATCTATAGGGGACCAAAAACATACCCCTCTGTCCAAGTGAGGATGAACACATTTCTGAAAAAATGCTGGTGGTTAGCAGCAGAACACCAATTTATATCCTTAACCCTAAGATCCATCTTGTAGCACTCACTTTTCTGAGACGATGATACATAAATTCCTGTTGTAAATGTTCTTCGAATTAAAGGGAATTTGTCATGCATGTGTTAAACCAGCTGGCACTAAATGAGCTCTGTCAAACATCGCTCTGCTTGTGTGTTTGTGCACTAAATCTGTTCACACTGAAATTATGCAAATGCGTTAATCCTGTCTTTAATAAAGTAAAAGAAAATACAGAGGACTAGAGGCTATATTTATTTGTCAGGTCATACAGCAGGGTTCATATCAGACTGATTCCTCATCTTCTAGTAAACAAAGCAGAAGCAGGTCACATCCAACCACTTGTTGTAGAGTATTTATACAACGATCAGCCATAACATTAAAACCACTGAGTATTATGTACATACACACACACACATACATGTATACATACAGCTCTGGAAAAAAATAAGAGAGCACTGCAAAATAATCAGTTTCTTTATGTTTTTTTCTTCCAGGTTCATGTATTGGTGAGATGAACAGTTTTGTTTCATTTTTTCTGAACTGCTGACAATATTTCTCCTAAATTCAAAATATATCTATTGTTATTTAGAGTGTATATTTAAAGGAAATGACAACACATCAAAATAACCCAAGATCATGCAGTATATTTGCAGAGCTTTAATAACTCAAATAAAACAAAATGCAAATCATTTGTAAACAAACTGTGTTAATGCTTTGGCTAAATAACATTAAGAGATCAGTATTTGGTGGAATAACCCCGATCTGCATGTGTTTTGGCTCCATGATCTCCACCAGTTTCTCACATTGCTGTTGGGGAACTTTATACCACTCTTTTTGCAAAAAAGCAAACAGCTCAGCTTTCCTTGATGGTTTGTGATCATCCATCTTCCTCTTGATGACATTCCAGAGGTTTTCAATAGTTTTCAAACCTGGAGATTGGGCAGTGGGATCTTATTTTTTCCCAGAGCTGTATATATAAGGCAGCAATGAGCACTCAGATCTTGATGTTGATGTTATGGAAGCAGGAAAAATGTACAAGCTTAAGGATCTGATTGAGGCACAAATTGTGATGCTAGACGACTGGGTCAGGGCATTAACTTTATGGATTTGGGTATGACTTTATGGGTTATTATTTTGGGCAACCTATACTACATGGCCAAAAGTAAGTGCACCCATGATGTTCAAACCCACATGTGCTACTTTTCCAAACTGTTACCACAAACCTGGAAGAACACAATTCTCTAGAAGGTCTCTGTATGCTGTAACATTACAGTTTCTCCTCACGGGAGCTAAGAGACTCGAACCCTGTTCCAGCATGACAATAAACCTGTGCACGAGGGCCAGAGCTCCATGACGACATGGTGTGTTAAGGTTGGAGTGGAAGAACTGGAGTGTCCTGCACTGAGCCCTGACTCACTGGGGGTTCAGTGAATGCTGACTGCATGACCTCATAGGCACGCACGTTCTAAAAGACTTCCTAGAAGACATTTACATGTATGCCCTTATCCAGAGCAACTTATTTTATATAACTGAGTGCAGCAGTGGCAGCTTGGTGAACCAGAGGTTTGGACTCACAACCTCCTGGGCATTAGTCCAACACCTTAACCACTAAGCTACCAGATCTCCTAGACTGGAGATTACTATAAGAGCAAAGTGGGGGTTAAATCTGTAGGTTTTTATAACGTGGGTGTGATGATCAGGTGTCCACATACTTTTGGTCATGCAGTATACAATGAAGCACAGTGAAGAGAAAATGGGCAGGGCTCGAAACGTACAATTACGCACGCGCACGTTTAATCTGACCTGAGCGCAGAACTGACGTCCCCACAGCAACAGACCAAATCATGCCAAGTCTGGCTGCACTTCCGTTGACCATATATGGATGCGCGGCGACTTGGTGCGAGTGGGAAGAGACAAAGCTGCCTCGGGGAATGAAGCGTTTTTCATCGAATGAAGGCAAATTAACGCGTTTGCTTGGCTGAGAGTCTGCTCTCCCTCCACCTCCACCTCCACCTCCCATCCCCTTTTCCCCCCATCATCTTAAAGCAGCGTCGCCAGCTAGTGGCGCACATTCCCCGTTCTCCGTGCGCGCGGAAAAGTGCGAGGCGCGCACACCATCACCATCACAGCACTGCATGAGCCGCGCACAGGTGAGCGCCTTTTCACTCATTACGCATCTAGCAGCAGCTCTCACTCCTTCATTCCGACTCACATCAGCTCGAAACACAAGTTTGAGTCGTGTTGTTTTTGTTCCTGCTGGTGCTTGTACAAGTGCGCTGATGTTTCATTTGAAACTGTTTAGTTCAAACTGATCTTTCTCTTCACACTGCGTCCGGTTTCTCTGTGCCTCACTGTCCGTCGCGTCCATTTCACATCTTTAGACAGATCTGTAGTGTGTTGGTGTTGTCGCTGAGGTTTGCACTGGATTTTCATTTCCATTGCATCACCTGTAGTTCCAGCAGACGTTCAGTGCCGGAGGAAAGCTGACCAAGGGCGAGGTTTACTTCATGTCTTCTAGAGCTATTACGCAAATGATGCTGACTTTTGTCTTTTCAGGAGTCTCATAACGGTTTACTCCATGAGCATGCTATTATTATTATTATTATTATTATTATTATTATTATTATTATTATTATTATTATTATTATTATTATTTTACGCAAGTTTGTCTCATCTCTAGGTTTTTTTTTATGTTGTGGAAAATAATATGACTACGCAGCAGGGTGATGATCAGCAGAAAAGATAATGTTTGTTGTTAACCTGTTGCTCTTTATTGCGCAATTAAAAGTAAGCAAAACAACGTCGAAATAAATCCTCTGGACTTCAAGTGAGTGACATAAAAAAGAAAGAAGAAGTAGAAAAAGAAGAAGAAATCAGACGTGAACGATTGTCCATTTGATTTGGGTCAGAATTTAAGCATATAGGTGCAGATTATTTCAGTTTCTGCTCTATATAAGAAAAGACAAGGAACAAAACTACATGACAAACATTTAAAAAAAAAACATACCTAAGCTTAAATGAATGATAAAAAACCCCATTTATTTATTTATTTGTTTGTTTGTTTATTTATTTATGTATTTATTTACAGTTTAATTAAGATGGGTTTCTCTCTAGCCCCCCCTTTTATTTATTTATTTATTTATTTATTTATTTATTTATGCATTTGTTTGTTTGTTTGTTTATTTAATTTGTTTTAATTTTCCCCTCCCAAATTGTCAAACCTGTCTATCTATATAAATATCTAAAATGACAAGTTGTGAAGAAATCACTGACATGGTTGAACGAGGGTTTTGATCTAAAGCTTGGGGTGTAACGTTAAGCTACACAGTCAGCTCCAGAATAATTGGCACCCTTCAGGACATGGCTGTGAAATGATCTTATAAAATAAACCCAGAATTATAATTTAAAAAATCCAACCACTTTCAGTCTACATCTTTAAAACGAACGTTTTATTTTTTTTTCATTTGTAGAAGCTTCATTGCTCTGTAGTTACCTTCGACGCTCTCTCCTGACTCTAGGCTGTAATGTAAGGCTGCAGACACTAAATGAAAAAAATCCTTTTCCATCCATCAAAACAAAATGCTTGAGCATGAAAAGAGACAGACTTTAGTCGTTGACCTGAACGAAGTTAGGTAATGTATATAAATGATATACTGTACAAGCACAGTGATATTAATATATTATTAATCCTAATCATAACCATAACAAAAGTCTTAAACTGTGGGACTGTGGAGAACGTTCCAGAAAGAGTCAGGGTAAATGTGTGATGCACAGTGAGGAGGAGTCTCAGGGTTAGAAAACTGAAAACTATTAAATATGAAGATGTATGGAAGAAGCTCTCCCCCCCCCCCAAAAAAAAAGAAATAAAAATAAATAAAAATAAATAAAAATAAATAAAAGCATCTGAACATCAAGTAAACATCATCATGTGTTGGTCAGACGGTCAGATGAGAGCATTGTCATTTCTGCTGTAACCACCTGTTACACTGATACTATACTCTACAGCCTGATGGTGGACACTTCATGGTTTGGAGCTGGTGATCCAGGGGCTTTTTTAAATGGAACGTTGATGGAGTCTTGAATTCTGTTACCAAGTCATGGTTGCTTTCGGAAGAAGGTCTTGAAAATCCCAAGCAACACACGCATGTGGACACATGCATATTTGAACACAACACAAGACATTTAGACACACAACACATTTAGACACACGTTTGTGGGGACATAATGAGTGTTTTGCAGTGTGATCTAAATTGAAAAATGAACATTAATGCACTGATGTTAAAATATTCTTTCATTCTGTTCATTCTTGAGTTTTTTTTAGTCAGACAGAACTATGATATTTCAGTACTATTACACCATTACAGACCTTCAGTGCTTTTACTAAACCACAGAAATTCAACAATTATTCATTGTGGTGGTATAATTGATAAAAAAAATGGGCTTCACTTAAAAAAAAGATATTGTGCAAAAATAAAATTTTGCAGCATAGGTTAGAGTAGGTGTGTTAGACAAGGTGTGTTAGAGAAGGTGTGTTAGAGAAGGTTAGAGTAGATGTGTTAGAGAAGGTGTGTTAGAGTAGGTGTGTTAGAGAAGGTTAGAGTAGATGTGTTAGAGAAGGTGTGTTAGAGTAGGTGTGTTAGAGAAGGTGTGTTAGAGTAGGTGTGTTAGAGTAGATGTGTTAGAGAAGGTGTGTTAGAGAAGGTGTGTTAGAGAAGGTGTGTTAGAGAAGGTGTGTTAGAGAAGGTGTGTTAGAGTAGGTGTGTTAGAGAAGGTGTGTTAGAGTAGGTGTGTTAGAGAAGGTGTGTTAGAGAAGGTTAGAGTAGATGTGTTAGAGAAGGTGTGTTAGAGTAGGTGTGTTACAGAAGGTGTGTTAGAGAAGGTGTGTTAGAGAAGGTGTGTTAGAGTAGGTGTGTTAGAGAAGGTGTGTTAGAGAAGGTGTGTTACAGAAGGTGTGTTAGAGAAGGTGTGTTAGAGTAGATGTGTTAGAGTAGGTGTGTTAGAGAAGGTGTGTTAGAGTAGGTGTGTTAGAGAAGGTGTGTTAGAGTAGATGTGTTAGAGAAGGTGTGTTAGAGTAGGTGTGTTAGAGTAGGTGTGTTAGAGTAGGTGTGTTAGAGAAGGTGTGTTAGAGTAGGTGTGTTAGAGAAGGTGTGTTAGAGAAGGTGTGTTAGAGAAGGTGTGTTAGAGAAGGTGTGTTAGAGAAGGTGTGTTAGAGTAGGTGTGTTAGAGAAGGTGTGTTAGAGAAGGTGTGTTAGAGAAGGTGTGTTAGAGTAGGTGTGTTAGAGAAGGTGTGTTAGAGTAGATGTGTTAGAGTAGGTGTGTTAGAGAAGGTGTGTTAGAGTAGGTGTGTTAGAGAAGGTGTGTTACAGAAGGTGTGTTAGAGAAGGTGTGTTAGAGAAGGTGTGTTTGAGAAGGTGTGTTAGAGTAGGTGTGTTAGAGAAGGTGTGTTAGAGTAGATGTGTTAGAGAAGGTGTGTTAGAGTAGGTGTGTTAGAGAAGGTGTGTTAGAGAAGGTGTGTTAGAGTAGGTGTGTTAGAGAAGGTGTGTTAGAGTAGGTGTGTTAGAGAAGGTGTGTTAGAGAAGGTGTGTTAGAGAAGGTGTGTTAGAGTAGATGTGTTAGAGAAGGTGTGTTAGAGAAGGTGTGTTAGAGAAGGTGTGTTAGAGAAGGTGTGTTAGAGAAGGTGTGTTAGAGAAGGTGTGTTAGAGAAGGTGTGTTAGAGAAGGTGTGTTAGAGTAGATGTGTTAGAGAAGGTGTGTTAGAGAAGGTGTGTTAGAGTAGATGTGTTAGAGTAGGTGTGTTAGAGAAGGTGTGTTAGAGAAGGTGTGTTAGAGAAGGTGTGTTAGAGTAGATGTGTTAGAGAAGGTGTGTTAGAGAAGGTGTGTTAGAGTAGATGTGTTAGAGTAGGTGTGTTTGAGAAGGTGTGTTAGAGTAGGTGTGTTAGAGTAGGTGTGTTAGAGAAGGTGTGTTAGAGAAGGTGTGTTAGAGTAGATGTGTTAGAGTAGGTGTGTTAGAGAAGGTGTGTTAGAGAAGGTGTGTTAGAGAAGGTGTGTTAGAGAAGGTGTGTTAGAGAAGGTGTGTTAGAGAAGGTGTGTTAGAGAAGGTGTGTTAGAGTAGATGTGTTAGAGAAGGTGTGTTAGAGAAGGTGTGTTAGAGTAGATGTGTTAGAGTAGGTGTGTTAGAGAAGGTGTGTTTGAGAAGGTGTGTTAGAGAAGGTGTGTTAGAGAAGGTGTGTTAGAGAAGGTGTGTTAGAGAAGGTGTGTTTGAGAAGGTGTGTTAGAGTAGATGTGTTAGAGTAGGTGTGTTAGAGAAGGTGTGTTTGAGAAGGTGTGTTAGAGTAGATGTGTTAGAGTAGGTGTGTTAGAGAAGGTGTGTTTGAGAAGGTGTGTTAGAGTAGGTGTGTTAGAGAAGGTGTGTTAGAGAAGGTGTGTTAGAGAAGGTGTGTTAGAGAAGGTGTGTTAGAGTAGGTGTGTTTGAGAAGGTGTGTTAGAGAAGGTGTGTTAGAGTAGGTGTGTTTGAGAAGGTGTGTTAGAGAAGGTGTGTTAGAGAAGGTGTGTTTGAGAAGGTGTGTTAGAGAAGGTGTGTTAGAGAAGGTGTGTTAGAGTAGGTGTGTTAGAGAAGGTGTGTTAGAGAAGGTGTGTTAGAGAAGGTGTGTTAGAGTAGATGTGTTAGAGAAGGTGTGTTAGAGTAGGTGTGTTAGAGAAGGTGTGTTAGAGAAGGTGTGTTAGAGAAGGTGTGTTAGAGAAGGTGTGTTAGAGAAGGTGTGTTAGAGAAGGTGTGTTAGAGTAGATGTGTTAGAGAAGGTGTGTTTGAGAAGGTGTGTTAGAGTAGATGTGTTAGAGTAGGTGTGTTAGAGAAGGTGTGTTAGAGAAGGTGTGTTAGAGAAGGTGTGTTAGAGAAGGTGTGTTAGAGTAGATGTGTTAGAGAAGGTGTGTTAGAGAAGGTGTGTTAGAGTAGATGTGTTAGAGTAGGTGTGTTAGAGAAGGTGTGTTAGAGAAGGTGTGTTAGAGAAGGTGTGTTAGAGAAGGTGTGTTAGAGAAGGTGTGTTAGAGTAGATGTGTTAGAGTAGGTGTGTTTGAGAAGGTGTGTTAGAGAAGGTGTGTTAGAGAAGGTGTGTTAGAGAAGGTGTGTTAGAGAAGGTGTGTTAGAGAAGGTGTGTTAGAGTAGATGTGTTAGAGAAGGTGTGTTAGAGAAGGTGTGTTAGAGTAGATGTGTTAGAGTAGGTGTGTTAGAGAAGGTGTGTTTGAGAAGGTGTGTTAGAGAAGGTGTGTTAGAGAAGGTGTGTTTGAGAAGGTGTGTTAGAGTAGGTGTGTTAGAGAAGGTGTGTTACAGAAGGTGTGTTAGAGAAGGTGTGTTAGAGAAGGTGTGTTTGAGAAGGTGTGTTAGAGTAGATGTGTTAGAGTAGGTGTGTTAGAGAAGGTGTGTTAGAGTAGGTGTGTTAGAGTAGGTGTGTTAGAGAAGGTGTGTTAGAGTAGGTGTGTTAGAGTAGGTGTGTTAGACAAGGTGTGTTAGACAAGGTGTGTTAGAGTAGGTGTGTTAGAGTAGATGTGTTAGAGTAGGTGTGTTAGACAAGGTGTGTTAGAGTAGGTGTGTTAGACAAGGTGTGTTAGAGTAGGTGTGTTAGAGTAGGTGTGTTAGAGAAGGTGTGTTTGAGAAGGTGTGTTAGAGTAGATGTGTTAGAGTAGGTGTGTTAGAGAAGGTGTGTTAGAGAAGGTGTGTTAGAGAAGGTGTGTTAGAGAAGGTGTGTTAGAGTAGATGTGTTAGAGTAGGTGTGTTTGAGAAGGTGTGTTAGAGTAGGTGTGTTAGAGTAGGTGTGTTAGAGAAGGTGTGTTAGAGAAGGTGTGTTAGAGAAGGTGTGTTAGAGTAGGTGTGTTAGAGAAGGTGTGTTAGAGAAGGTGTGTTAGAGAAGGTGTGTTAGAGAAGGTGTGTTAGAGAAGGTGTGTTAGAGTAGGTGTGTTAGAGTAGGTGTGTTAGAGAAGGTGTGTTAGAGAAGGTGTGTTAGAGAAGGTGTGTTAGAGAAGGTGTGTTAGAGAAGGTGTGTTAGAGAAGGTGTGTTAGAGAAGGTGTGTTAGAGAAGGTGTGTTAGAGAAGGTGTGTTAGAGTAGATGTGTTAGAGAAGGTGTGTTAGAGTAGGTGTGTTAGAGAAGGTGTGTTAGAGTAGGTGTGTTAGAGAAGGTGTGTTAGAGTAGGTGTGTTAGAGAAGGTGTGTTAGAGTAGGTGTGTTAGAGTAGGTGTGTTAGAGTAGGTGTGTTAGAGAAGGTGTGTTAGAGAAGGTGTGTTTGAGAAGGTGTGTTAGAGAAGGTGTGTTAGAGTAGGTGTGTTTGAGAAGGTGTGTTAGAGAAGGTGTGTTAGAGTAGGTGTGTTAGAGAAGGTGTGTTAGAGAAGGTGTGTTAGAGAAGGTGTGTTAGAGTAGGTGTGTTAGAGAAGGTGTGTTAGAGAAGGTGTGTTAGAGAAGGTGTGTTAGAGTAGGTGTGTTAGAGTAGGTGTGTTAGAGAAGGTGTGTTAGAGAAGGTGTGTTAGAGTAGGTGTGTTAGAGTAGGTGTGTTAGAGTAGGTGTGTTAGAGAAGGTGTGTTAGAGAAGGTGTGTTAGAGAAGGTGTGTTAGAGTAGGTGTGTTTGAGAAGGTGTGTTAGAGTAGATGTGTTAGAGTAGGTGTGTTAGAGAAGGTGTGTTAGAGAAGGTGTGTTAGAGAAGGTGTGTTAGAGAAGGTGTGTTAGAGTAGATGTGTTAGAGAAGGTGTGTTTGAGAAGGTGTGTTAGAGAAGGTGTGTTAGAGAAGGTGTGTTAGAGAAGGTGTGTTAGAGTAGGTGTGTTAGAGAAGGTGTGTTAGAGAAGGTGTGTTAGAGAAGGTGTGTTAGAGAAGGTGTGTTAGAGAAGGTGTGTTAGAGTAGGTGTGTTAGAGAAGGTGTGTTAGAGTAGGTGTGTTAGAGAAGGTGTGTTAGAGAAGGTGTGTTAGAGAAGGTGTGTTTGAGAAGGTGTGTTAGAGAAGGTGTGTTAGAGAAGGTGTGTTAGAGAAGGTGTGTTAGAGAAGGTGTGTTAGAGAAGGTGTGTTAGAGTAGGTGTGTTAGAGAAGGTGTGTTAGAGAAGGTGTGTTAGAGTAGGTGTGTTAGAGAAGGTGTGTTTGAGAAGGTGTGTTAGAGAAGGTGTGTTAGAGTAGGTGTGTTAGAGAAGGTGTGTTAGAGTAGGTGTGTTAGAGTAGGTGTGTTAGAGAAGGTGTGTTAGAGAAGGTGTGTTAGAGTAGGTGTGTTAGAGAAGGTGTGTTAGAGTAGGTGTGTTAGAGAAGGTGTGTTAGAGAAGGTGTGTTAGAGAAGGTGTGTTAGAGTAGGTGTGTTAGAGAAGGTGTGTTAGAGAAGGTGTGTTAGAGTAGGTGTGTTAGAGTAGGTGTGTTAGAGAAGGTGTGTTAGAGAAGGTGTGTTAGAGAAGGTGTGTTAGAGAAGGTGTGTTAGAGTAGGTGTGTTAGAGAAGGTGTGTTAGAGAAGGTGTGTTAGAGAAGGTGTGTTAGAGTAGGTGTGTTAGAGAAGGTGTGTTAGAGAAGGTGTGTTAGAGAAGGTGTGTTAGAGAAGGTGTGTTAGAGTAGGTGTGTTAGAGAAGGTGTGTTAGAGAAGGTGTGTTAGAGAAGGTGTGTTAGAGAAGGTGTGTTAGAGTAGGTGTGTTAGAGAAGGTGTGTTAGAGAAGGTGTGTTAGAGTAGGTGTGTTAGAGTAGGTGTGTTAGAGAAGGTGTGTTAGAGAAGGTGTGTTACAGAAGGTGTGTTAGAGAAGGTGTGTTACAGAAGGTGTGTTAGAGAAGGTGTGTTACAGAAGGTGTGTTAGAGAAGGTGTGTTAGAGTAGGTGTGTTAGAGAAGGTGTGTTAGAGAAGGTGTGTTACAGAAGGTGTGTTACAGAAGGTGTGTTAGAGTAGGTGTGTTAGAGAAGGTGTGTTAGAGTAGGTGTGTTAGAGAAGGTGTGTTAGAGAAGGTGTGTTAGAGAAGGTGTGTTACAGAAGGTGTGTTACAGAAGGTGTGTTACAGAAGGTGTGTTAGAGTAGGTGTGTTAGAGAAGGTGTGTTAGAGTAGGTGTGTTACAGAAGGTGTGTTAGAGAAGGTGTGTTAGAGTAGGTGTGTTAGAGAAGGTGTGTTAGAGAAGGTGTGTTACAGAAGGTGTGTTACAGAAGGTGTGTTACAGAAGGTGTGTTAGAGTAGGTGTGTTAGAGAAGGTGTGTTAGAGTAGGTGTGTTAGAGTAGGTGTGTTACAGAAGGTGTGTTAGAGAAGGTGTGTTAGAGAAGGTGTGTTAGAGTAGGTGTGTTAGAGAAGGTGTGTTAGAGTAGGTGTGTTAGAGAAGGTGTGTTAGAGTAGGTGTGTTAGAGAAGGTGTGTTAGAGAAGGTGTGTTAGAGTAGGTGTGTTAGAGTAGGTGTGTTACAGAAGGTGTGTTAGAGTAGGTGTGTTAGAGAAGGTGTGTTAGAGTAGGTGTGTTAGAGAAGGTGTGTTAGAGAAGGTGTGTTAGAGAAGGTGTGTTAGAGAAGGTGTGTTAGAGAAGGTGTGTTAGACAAGGTGTGTTAGAGTAGGTGTGTTAGAGAAGGTGTGTTAGAGAAGGTGTGTTAGAGAAGGTGTGTTAGAGAAGGTGTGTTACAGAAGGTGTGTTACAGAAGGTGTGTTAGAGTAGGTGTGTTAGAGAAGGTGTGTTAGAGTAGATGTGTTTGAGAAGGTGTGTTAGAGAAGGTGTGTTAGAGTAGGTGTGTTAGAGAAGGTGTGTTAGAGAAGGTGTGTTAGAGAAGGTGTGTTAGAGAAGGTGTGTTAGACAAGGTGTGTTAGAGTAGGTGTGTTAGAGAAGGTGTGTTAGAGAAGGTGTGTTAGAGAAGGTGTGTTAGAGAAGGTGTGTTAGAGAAGGTGTGTTAGAGTAGGTGTGTTAGAGAAGGTGTGTTAGAGTAGATGTGTTTGAGAAGGTGTGTTAGAGAAGGTGTGTTAGAGTAGGTGTGTTAGAGAAGGTGTGTTAGAGTAGGTGTGTTAGAGTAGGTGTGTTAGAGTAGGTGTGTTAGAGTAGGTGTGTTAGAGTAGGTGTGTTAGAGTAGATGTGTTAGAGTAGGTGTGTTAGAGAAGGTGTGTTAGAGTAGGTGTGTTAGAGTAGGTGTGTTAGAGTAGGTGTGTTAGAGAAGGTGTGTTAGAGTAGGTGTGTTAGAGTAGATGTGTTTGAGAAGGTGTGTTAGAGAAGGTGTGTTAGAGTAGGTGTGTTAGAGTAGGTGTGTTAGAGTAGATGTGTTAGAGTAGGTGTGTTAGAGAAGGTGTGTTAGAGTAGGTGTGTTAGAGTAGGTGTGTTAGAGTAGGTGTGTTAGAGTAGGTGTGTTAGAGTAGGTGTGTTAGAGAATGTACAGGAGGGTTCAATGCCAAGACAACCATATTTCCACGTGCATTAACTCTACGTAAGACTCTGTAAACTTCCATGTTAACTAGCTCAACACACATACTGTAGCTTATCATCAGTGTAAGTGCTGGTTTGTAGCTTGATACAATGGCTATTGAGTGAATTTCAATGAAATGTCTACCTTAATGTTTAGTGATTCTACAGTACAAAGCAAACAGGATCCAGGAATCTTTAAAACTCTGAAACTCTAAAGCTTTGGAAAAGGTCCCAAGATGCCAATTTCACAGCGAGACTGACAGGTTTAACGAATACATCATAGGAAATGTTGTCAGGCATCGGTGAGATTCGTGATTTGTGTCAACTGAAGTGTCAGGATTTTTTCTTTTTGTTTTTAATTCTGCGTGGATGGATGTTCAGGAGCTAAGATTCCCACAGGACCCAGTTTCAGTGGAGAGTTCCAGCAATCCACATGGGGAGGATGTGGGAGAATATTTAGTGGAGAGGTGAAGTGTGTCCACACGGCTGAGTGAAAGTGAGTGGGTGACAATCTGAAACGCTGAAGACTCTGATTCTGTCTGAAACTCTACTGCAATGTGAAAGCTGGGTAGATCCCTCAGACCCTGCTCTGACACACTGAATGTACGCTTGAATTACGGAGAAATTTGTCAGAAACACTAAACAGAACGGCTAAAAGCGCTGTTTGATTCGCTCAACATTCTCTTGAGTACAGAATATACACTACATTTCCATATTGAAGACAACAAGGATGAGACCAAAAGCTGTAATTCTATCCTTTAGGAATCACATTTCATTTGTTTTACATGCATTACTCCAATACACATCTATCAAATATGGCTTCAACTGGGTACAAGTTGTCTCATCTCTCCATTAGATGATGCTCCAGATCTTTACAGGCTGTTCTGATTTCCCGCTCTGGAACCCTCTGTATTTCCTCTGGAGAACTCCTCTCTTGCTTGTTGACTTTGATACAGATACATCAACCTCTGACCTCCTGGAGGATCTTCATGATCTGGTCAGCTGTTGTGTAGAAGTCAGAGAACTTATGCCATCCTCCATACTTGTTTTCTGTTTTTCTTTTAGTGTTCCTGAGCTCATCTTCCTTTTTAAGAACGCACCAAATAGTAGATTTGGCCCAACCTAACGCTTCCGCTGTCTCTCTGATGGGTTCGTTTTTGATGGGATGCTTCACGGGCAGTGGGTGGACTCTGTGAGAGTTAACCACACTTGAAATCAGCCCTGGTCATTTTAACTGCTTTATTGTAAGTAGAATAATGAGTGAATGACACACACTGACCAGGACACAGCTGAGCAGAATGGATACTACAAGCTTAGCTACATACTTCATTAGCGTAGCAATAGCTGAGCTGCAGTAATGTGGCTTATAATGTAGCAAAAGTGTGTAATGGAATATGCTCATTTTTAACACAAGTTTTGACACAACTTTATCCCCTTTTTTACATAACCAGTTCAGTGTTACATTACTCCTATATTAAAGCTAATCAAAGAAAGCACAATATGCAAACTACTGTATCCATCCCGAGCCGAGTTCAGTAATTAGTGTCAGACTCCCATGAGTGTGTGGAGCTCAACATTGTCATGTCATCAGTGTCAACACCACATGTCCAGATGATGCATTCTGGAGATTTCTCCCTAAGCCAAGCGTACATTTAACGTGTCAGAGCAGGGTCTGAGAGATCTACCCAGCTTTTACATTGCTTTTCAGATGTCAGGGTAACATGACGTTTCCATGTCATCAACGTTTATAGACAGAGTGTAGCTGATTTAATAGAACCGGAAATGAAAATCATGTCAACATCCAAAACTTTAAAATCTAATCACACATAAAGATGTTTTTTTTTAATCTGTTTTTGTATTCCTTCTTGATTAACCTTCTTGGTTTAGTTAAGAGTGTGATAATGTTCGATGTTGAGTATTTTCTGTTGAATTAACGTGACAAAGCAGTAACAGATCAAAACATGTAACTATTTTTCTGATAACTATTTCAATCATTTGATTAAATGTATTATTAACATCAGCTAGATGTTTCCGGAAATGTAAACCAAAAGTAGTAAAGTGTGATTTCAAAGCAGCAGACAATGGTGCTAATTTAGCATAACCAGGGGTCTGATCTGGTGTGTGGTGGATTAGTGGTTCCTAGTTTTTTTTTACTTATACTTTCAGGGTTGGGGGTTCGAGTCCTGCCTCCTTCCTGTGTGTGTGTGGAGTTTGTAGGTTCTCCCTGTGCTTCAAGGGTTTCCTCCTGGTTCTCTGGTTTCCTCCCCCAGTCCAAGTACATGTGTTGTAGGCTGATCTCTAAAATTGTCCAGAGTGTGTGTGTGATGGTGCCCTGTGATGAGTTTACACCCCGTCCAGTGTATCCCCCACCCCAAGACCTCCGGGATAGACTCCAGGTTCCCTCTGTGTAGGATAAGTGCTTGGATGGAGTCTGATCAATTATGTTTAGAAACTGAGGACATTTCAGTCGACCTCTAGAAAAAAAATGTAACAATAAAACACTTAAACACTTAAAATATTTCTGTTTTACGCTTCATTGGGCTCGAGTCTCTTACTGAAGCTCTCCTGTTGCTATCTCACCTCAGCTGCAGGCAAGAAACAGTGAAAAAGCCACTTCCACTGTCTGTCAATTTCTATCCAAATCAATTACACTGTGCTCTCAAAAAGATGAGCGTCAAATGCCATTCTAATTTGTTACACCACAAAGGCGTGTCAGAGCTGCCCTTCAGCATTTTCTTCCTCACGACTGTAAAGCTCAATCTTAACAGCTACTACTGCTATTCCTACTTTCTGTCGTCTCACGCTTAGACCGACAGTTCTGGCGCTGTAGATCGATCTCCATTGCAAAGTGCGAGTGCTATCATGGCTTCCTGACGTTAGGCTCGATGATGGCGGTCGGAGATAGTCTCTTAGGAAATAGCCAGCGAGGATTTAACCGAGCACCAAATCCCAAATGCTCTTGTGGAACTTTTGTCACAGCCCCGGGGATTATAGTCTTTATCTGCTTATTGATCTTAATGATAAGTGCTGTGGTCCGTCTCGTCTGCGCTACTACATGCCTCACTGAGTCTCCAAGACAGAGTTTTATACCAAACATGCAGCATTTATTTCAGATCCAGATTTCAGATCGGTAGCAGCATAGAATCCAAATCTAAACAGGGTAAATATGGCTTCATGGAAATCTGAGTGTGAGAGACACAGTATCCATCACCCCAAGCTTTCCCAGCTCATCTGAGAAATGCATGCTGATGGGTATGTTTATTAAGTGCCACTCAGGTTTCAAAACAGATGGTGGCACTGACTCATTCTTGCACACAATGGTGTCATCAGGGGGAGCAAAAAACACAGTCCGGCCCCTCACCCTGAGCAAAGTGTGTCGAGCACTTGTAAGAGATTTTGTGTGGTCTGATTACGGCATTGTGTTTTTCAAGACTAGATTTGATTAGGTTACCTGGTGAGTGGCTTGAAGGTTAAAATGTTTGCACGTACCATTTGGGTTAAGGCTCCAGCTAAATCACCTCCCCAACGCTGACCTTTTTGTGCCACTCTTTAGTGGCTCAGAATTAAAATGTGACATTTGGGCTGTTTTCCAAATTCTGGAAGCACTGGCTTGACTTCAGCCTCGCTGTTTATCCTGACAGCCTTAAGACGGTGAGAGGAGAATTGGCATTCACAACAATCACAGGCCTGGCTGTTATAAATAATTGGTGGAAATGATATGCCTGTGGAATTAGGTTGTAGAAAACTGCGCAAATACAGAAAGATCCTGAAAGGCAGGGCGGAATGGAGAAAAGTTCATGTGCGATATGTATGTTAACCTTCATGCGATTTTTTTTTTTAAACCACAATATCCGTGATCGTGCCGGGATTATAGACAGCTCGCTGGGTTTTCTGTCAACACGTCGATCCGCATCTTCAAAAACAAACCGCAAATCAAAAAGACTCTTTGTGTGAAAGGTTTCCTACTTTAGATGTCACATCATGTCAGGAAGAATTGGCTTCAGACTGTAAACACGCAAGACTGAAGAAATCTATGCTGCTGACTCCAGCTTGTCAGCCCAATGAGGGGATTATGCAGGAGGCTTGGCTGATTTCATTTGACAGAGACCAGTAGGTTAATCCGTATGAATGATCAACATGGCAGGGGGTGGTGGGTTTTCTCATTTGAAGGACTGCCTCTATCTTGCCAATTCATGCCACATATCAATTTGAGTATTGTGAAAGATGATTTGGATGTTAAAAAAAAAGAGGCAGGCTTGCTTGCTTGATAAGGAGGAAATTCTTTTCGGAAATACTTTCAGGCTTCAAAAAGACAAATAATGAAAAAAAATACTGAATACCAGTCAGGATCAGCTGGTTCTCTTTTTTTCAGGCTTAACTAGCTTGAAAATACTGGTATAATAGCACCAAGTCTGTTCTTTGTGGATTCCTGTGTACCTGCGTCTGGCTCAGCCGTTACCATAGAGACCCCTCCATCCCTAGCAGATGAAGCTGGGGCTGCCTGGCTGTCTCTCATAGAAGATACTCTGTTAAGCAACACTGTCATCCGCATGGGCCAGGAGTGTATGTGTGCGCACGTGCAAAGGCTGCCGACGCCAGTGTTTGTGCTTTTGGTTCGTGCCAGCGTTCCCCTGGCAGTTGGTGCCATGTGTTGGGTGGCACGGCAGCTTTCACGGGGGCTGACGGCTGAGACAGAACGACACCCGGTCTGGACTGGGCGAAGTCTAATTGAAACCGGTTTGCCTCAGAGGCAGCTGCTTACAGTTCCTTCACTAATTACCACAAGTAACAGCCATAATCTCAAAAATACAAGTAGCTATAGGTTTCCCTATACAGCACCTGTCTTTCTTTTTATCTCTCTTCCTCTGTCACTCTTTTTTTTTTGAGAGAGAGAGAGAGGGAAAAGAGAGAAAAGAGCTATTAGGTGAGAGGAAACTGTGCAGCTCACTCTGGGAACCTGACCTTTCTTAATGCACGTCCGGTTCTATTAGGGCGGAGTGGAACGCTGTCGCCTTTGGACTTTGTCTCGCTGGGTTAATGGCATTGAGGCTGGAGCTTCACATTTGCTTAAACGCTCAACTGCTGTTCCTGATCTGGAACAAACACTCGGGTCAGGAAAGCTTTAGGGCTTTAAAAAAAAATTAAATGACAGATGCCATCCTGTTAATCAATACCAATATCAATACAGCAGGCAAATGATGCAGAAACTGAAGGTCAAAACGAACCCCTGGATAAATAACGGCATTTCTGAGATTCGGCCGGAATGAACAAATGAAAGTTGACCTCACTTCCTGTTGGCCATGAGGATCATGGGGAAAATGTCATGCCTGGACAACAGCTCAAAGATGAATTGATTATGAAATACCTCCTCGAGTGGATCTACAGCCATTCAGGGATGATATACAACCCAAAAACACGCAACTTTATCAAGAACTGATTTTGCTGTGTGTTGAAAATGATAGAAATGTATTGTGTAATTGCTGCGTGTTTGTAGATTCATGCTACGTATCTGCTGATCTACCTCCAGAAATCATACCACTGCCAAAGTCACAAAGATCTTTATGGATATTCCAAACACTGCAGCTACATCAGCAATAAGATGCCTGAAGAATCAGGAGACTAAGAACTAGGATCTAGTCAAAGAGATATAAAAGAAAGCCTGGGTACTGCATCGTCTAAATAAAAGCTGAAAACAGTCTGAGGTCTACGTGCACAGGGTGCACTCAAGACCATATATATATGTAATGCTCAAGGCTGAATAAGAGAAAAACATGAACAACTGCAAATACATCAAGAGTAAACAAAAGAACAGACATCACGAGTAAGAGCATGTGAAATATTTCCCTGTGTGACTCTAATCTGGTGTAAACTCAGTCCTGGGTTGTGTAGTTGGAGGTTTCACACTGCTCCTACTTTACCCGGGGTTAACACTGAATCCTGGCTCTTCATAATCTGCCCTTGTTTCACACTCTACATTCCTAAACCCTGCTGCAATCTTCTTCTTATTTACATATTTGCAGCATCAACAACCCTGATTGGATAAATCCAGCGCGCGAGAGCTTTAAATAACGGCTCGTCTCACGCTTTCACATCAGTGAGGAAAAAAGTTCAGGTCTGTGCTTCTGCACCCGAGCAGGTTTTGTTATCTTTCACAGCTTTCTCATCTTTTTTGCTCTTTTTAAGTTTGTGGTGTAGTCGACCAGACGTTGGTTGATATCTCTGTAACGTATTTCCCCCTCGCTACGGCGCGCACTTCCGTGATCTTCAGCGTTTTTCCGCCTGACTCTATCTACCGAGCTGTTTTTGTTAAGTGTAGCTACGTCCTGGTTTTCACCTGATATGAGGCACAGAGACGCTGTTCAGTTTCTGATTGGGTTTCTGTTGCTAAGCGTCGAGTCGTAACATTGGAACAGCACATGGTTTCACACTGTAGATGTTTAGCAGAGCAATGTGGAGTTAACACTGTAAAAGCTTCAGAGCAGGGTTTCAGAACCCCGGGGAAAAAGCAGAGCTAATCCCGCTTCTACATTACACCTGTGAAACCTTCCTCTACCCGGGGTTAAGAGCAGGGTTTAGAGTTACAATAACCCGGGGTTAAGAGCAGGGTTTAGAGTTACAATAACCCGGGGTTAAGAGCAGGGTTTAGATCTACAATAACCCGGGGTTAAGAGCAGGGTTTAGATCTACAATAACCCGGGGTTAAGAGCAGGGTTTAGAGTTACAATAACCCAGGGTTAAGAGCAGGGTTTAGATCTACAATAACCCGGGGTTAAGAGCAGGGTTTAGATCTACAATAACCCGGGGTTAAGAGCAGGGTTTAGAGTTACAATACCCCGGGGTTAAGAGCAGGGTTTAGATCTACAATAACCCGGGGTTAAGAGCAGGGTTTAGATCTACAATAACCCGGGGTTAAGAGCAGGGTTTAGAGTTACAATACCCCGGGGTTAAGAGCAGTGTGGAAAGTAAGAAAATTGATCTAAACTTGATCATTAAGCCAAGCTTAAACTTTCTTTGCTTATTCTACAGTCTATTACCACTGGTCAGGTGATTATTCATCTACATATCCCACAATAGAGACAGGTCTTACTCTTCTGTCCACATAAATAATTAAATGAATAAATGAATGAATAAATAAATGAATGAATTAATGAATGAATGAATGAATAAATGAATAAATAAATAAATAAAGGGTGTTTGATGTGAACATTAGCTGAAGCTCTTCACCTGAATCCGCATGAAAAAACAAAAAAAAACCTCATTTTTTTTTCTCAGTGTTAAGACATGGTGTCAGTCTGCCTGTGAAGCAGCAGAATCGAGTCTAAATGCACTCCGAGTGATTGTAGTCTTTTGTGCTATCACTTTTGTGCTCTTTCTCTTTCCTGGTACGCAGTCTTCATGTAGATGATGAAGCGTGAGTAGGCTTCAGAGCTCCTCCCCGTAACCTTTAGAGGTTTAACAGAAGAGAAGGCTGACTGTCAGCTTTGTGAAAGGGCTGTTTGTGTGTCTATTAGAAACGTCTCGGTTCATCAAAACCTTTCATGTTGAAATTGTCATCTTCCTCATTCCTCGGTTTCTTTCAAGCATTTGTTTCATTGCTCTTTTTTTTTGTTTTATTTTCTAGTTTCTGATGCTTGTCCCAGACCAGCAGAGACACTGCTCTTCACATGCAGAAAGGAAATGAAACTCTACTTTTTCCTTGTCACTGGGGTGGTACTATCAGTGGAACAACTTTTGTCTAATTAAGTGTATTTACAATTTTAGGTACACTATATTCTCATGCTACACATCCAGGTGATGCACTCTATCAGGGTAGAGTAGGGTAGAAAGGTACCCTTTATTTTTTTTTGGATGGACAAGAGCGCTCTGGACCGAACTGAACTCGCACTCCGTCTCTCTACGTTTGGAAGCGGTTAGTCAGAAATCTGCAAGCATAATGGTGGTGGTGTGTAATTGCTGCCTTTTGATCTTACACCGCCGATCACTCGCTGTGACACAGACAAATGTGCCTGGCACACACACGTCAATTAACACCACACAGGATCTCTTGGAGCTGCGTGCAGAACGCATGCGGGACTGGATGCAGGCTGTGATTACAGTAATTATTCATTATACTCTCTGCATGCGCAGCCAAAGGTTGGTCAGCGAGGTGGACGCTAGGTTAATTGCTTTTGTTTCCCTCCAATTTGGAGAAAGAAAATGTAAGAGATTCTGCTCATACGTCTCTCTCTCTCTCTCTCTCCCTCTCTGGCGTCTCTGTCACAGGTGTCGGACGAGCCATGTCGACGCTGCTGGAGCTGAAGAGCAGTGTGCTGAGGCAGGTGCAGAGGAGCCAATCCCTGAGGAGCCGGAGAGAGCCTCCGCCTGCCAGCGCCAGCCCGCAGACCCTCCCACACAAAGCAGAGCGCCTTGCCTTCGGGTGAGTCTGCACCACACACACACACACACACACACACACACACACGTGCGCACATTGAGGACAATCCCACAGTTCCCCCAAAAGTGTAGTGTTGTCCGTAGCCAGGGTTTGTGTTGATGTTTTTACTTTCTCCCACCTATCAAAACAGATGGCAGGATGACTGTCAGCGAGCCGGCCAGTGAATCACAGACCTCACAGACGCCCACTAGGCCTCTACTGTATTCATGCTCTGGAAGTGACTCAATTTCCACACCTCGCTATTGCACATTTCAAATTAAACCGGTGTTTTGAATATCGCACAGTGACGGGCTTTTGGCGAGGATTAAGTAACAATCACTTGCAGCTCATTAAGAGGGAAGTTCGGGGAGAGAGAGAGAGAGAGAGAGAGACGTTTAATCTTTCATCTTCTGATCATTTCTAGACAGCACAGATGGAGGAAAAGAGAATGTGCTTTGGAGAGACCGTCGTGACACGTTGGGGGGGGGGGGGGGGTCACGTGAGGGGGAGAAAAAAAACAGTTTAAGACATCGCAGCTAATTTTCTCTCTCTTAACAGAGACATGTTACTTCTCAACACAGCGTGATTGTTCTGTGTGCAGGAGTGAAGACATCAGGACCACGTCCTCTACACCATTTCAAGCTTGTCATGCTTTTTTTTTCTTTCGCTCAAACAGACATCTTGATTAGTCTAAATCAGGATCTGGGGGAGATTAAATGAGGACTGGTTATGTTTGTCCAAGAGTCATTTCAGCAAATGAGAACAATTTGTTGAGCAAACACAGGTGGAGTGAAGCAAGATCGGTTTTTTTCCCCTTTCTATCTTTCTTTTTTTTACCAGCCACTCCGTCTCAGTCCTCCTTGATTTATTTCATTCTCAACATGGCTGATGTCAGTACTGAAAGTAAAGGGAAATTAACCTTGAGGTTTCTATAGCAACCAAGAATGTGTTTTTTTTTCTCTTCTATTTATTGCAGGTGCTCCTAAAAATACGAGATGTGTTATTTATTTATTTATTTATTTTTGAGTGCATGTTTTTTGTCTTAAGGAGGAATAAATAATATGTTAATATATTATTCTATAATAAATTATATATAAGTTATAAAGCGGATTTTCTACAAAGAAGTTTTCCTGTAAGTGATGGTTATTATTTCTCCTGCCTGGTCTCCGTTATTCTTACTTGGATTAGTGTGAAGGTGTAACCCATCCCACAGTCTGGGGCATTAAGATGCAGGTGAGGTTCTCTCTGCCTTCATTACTCTTTCAGGAAGCTGCTTGTATCCTTCATTAGTGCTAGAGAAAGCCAACGTCCTGATCCAGATGCTTGCATATTAACATTGAACAATTAGGAGGATGTGCAGCGTGGAAGACCTGGAGCTGGGCTGAGGGAAGGTCCACACCGGGCAGCTTGGCATGTTGGAGTGATTATACAGTATGGAGATGTTTCACACGGGCAGGAGGACGAGTGTCTGTAGGATGTAAACACTATGGGAGATTCATTATCTCTCTGTTTTCAGCCTTCTCTCCTGTCAAAGATTTGCTTTGATCATAAAGAGCTGGCTTTATTCATCCCGAGACGCTAAATTGCTCACCTACACAACCTGACTGGGCAATCAGTCCGACTGGTGTGTGTGTGTGTGTGTGAGTTTAGTGAGTGAGTATATATGTAATGATTGTGAGTGTGTGTGTGTGTGTGTATGTGTAGTGAATGTGTGTGTAGTGAATGTGTAGTGAATGTGTGTGTAGTGAATGTGTGTGTAGTGAGAGTGTGTGTTTAGTGAGTGTGTGTGTGTGTGTGTGTGTGTGTGTGTGTGTGTGTAGTGAGTTGTGGGTTAATTGTTACATGTTTTGTAGTTTCTAGTGCTGTGACACAAGATTAATCAACAGGAAGTGACGAAGTATCGGAGAGAGAAAGTTTCCTACATTACAGAATATAGCAGTTATTAAAATCTGGAAATCACCTCATTAAATCTAAACACAAACTAAAACCAGGAGTCACATTCAAATCACAATATTATTAGTCTCACACACAGTCTCTCTCACACACACACACACACACACACAGTACCACACACACAGTCTCACACACACACACAAACAGACACACACACACAGTAGTTACTAAGGTCATTATTAGACACTAATTCTTTGCTGTCACAAGCTGACAGATGTAATGGCAGATCTGTGACTGTATGAAAGTCCCCAAGTGGCTCTGTCCATGGCTGTCTCCTGGTCCACACAGATCCATCCACAGCATCAGTGGGCTCCAACAAGCGACGAGACTCCGACCAGGGGTAGGGCAGTGGTCACAATGGAACTGGCAAACACTGGGAGGTCAGGAGTGGGGTGTATAGCTCGACAGAGAGAGACAGAGAGAGAAGGAGAAAGATATTAAGTATGATTCTGATTATGTGATGTTTAAAGACAATGTAGATTATGTGTAAAGTGCAGGCAGGGACTCCGGCAAGACTAGCTATGACAGCATAACTAAAAGGGAGAGCCAGAAGGTGACAGACATGAAGGCTTCCCGGGACATAAAGCATCCAACCACTTCACAGTCAGCAAACCTGAGTGACTTGCGAGGGTGGTAAGATGACAGCATCCAAACATCCCAGTACACCAAACACTCTATGCCCATGAACCTTCCAAATCTGCTCCTTTACTTTAAGAACTATATGTTAAAAGCTTGACTAAACAAATGTGTCTTCAGCCTGGACTTAAACACTGAGACTGTGTCTGAATCCCGAACACTAATTGGAAGGCTGTTCCATAACTTTGGGGCTTTGAAAGAGAAAGCTCCGCCCCCTGCTGTAGCCTTTGCTACTTGAGGTACTACCAAATAACCTGCACCCTTTGATCGGAGTAGGCGTGGCGGATCATAAAGGACTAAAGGTCTTCTTCTGAGATCGCTCAGGTACCGCGGCGCGAGACCATTTAGTGCTTTAAAGGTTAGTAACGGTATTTTATAATCAATGAAAATTTGACTGGAAGCCAATGTAGTGCGGCTAAAATAGGAGTGATGTGTTCATATCTTCTGGTTCTAGTTCTCTAGGACAATAGCTGCTGCATTTTGGACTAACTGGAGCTTGTTTATGCACCTACTGGAACATCCAGACAGTAAGGCATTACAATAATCCAACCTAGAGGTAACAAAAGCATGAATTAGTTTTTCTGCATCATGAAGTGACATCATATTTCTTATCTTAGCAATATTTCTGAGATGATAGAAGGCTACCCTAGTGATATTATCTACATGAGCTTCAAACGAAAGACCAGAGTCAATAATCACACCAAGATCTTTTACTGCTGGACAAGATGAAACCAAAAGACCATCCACCATTACTCTGTAATCAGAAAGCTCACTTCTAGTTCCATGTGGTCCTAGTACTAGCACCTCTGTCTTGTCAGAGTTGAGCACGAGGAAGTTAGTAGACATCCAATGTCTAATGTCCTTTACACATTCTTCTCTTAATAAGCTGGTGTCTCTCATCTGACTTAGCTGAGACATATAGCTGTGTGTCATCGGCATAACAGTGGAAGCTAATACCATGTTTATGAATAATTACACCAAGGGGTAGCATATATAGGGAAAAAAGCAGTGGGCCTAAAACAGAACCTTGTGGAACACCAAACATAACCTTGGTATGCATGGAGAAGTGCATAACAGAAGTGCATGGAAAACTGATAACGGTCAGTCAAATAAGACCTGAGCCAGGAGAGGGCTGTTCCTTTAACACCAACAACATGTTCTAGCCTATCAAGTAGAACAGTGTGGTCAATGGAGTCAAAAGCTGCACTAAGATCCAGTAGCACCAGTAGGGAGACACAACCCTGATCAGAGGTCAGTAACAGGTCATTGACCACTTTAACCAGTGCTGTCTCTGTGCTATGATGAGGCCTAAATCCTGACTGATACATTTCATAAATGTTATTTCTATGCAGGTCTGAACATAACTGCTGTGCTACAGCCTTTTCTAGGATCTTGGAGATAAAGGGCAGGTTTGATATCGGTCTATAGTTAGACAGCTGACAGGGGTCGAGGTCCGGTTTTTTAATCAAGGGTTTGATAACTGCTAGCTTAAATGATTTAGGCACATAGCCAGTGCTTAGGGAAGGATTAATGATTTTTAGAAGGGGTTCGGTAGCTACTGGTAATATCTGTTTAAGGAAAGACGTGGGTAAAGGATCTAGGATGCAGGTAGAGAGTTTTGAAGAGGAAATTAGTGAAATTAGATCAGGCTCTTGAAGATCTTCTTGAAGGCTCTTGAAGCATTCTAAGCTTTGATCAGAAATAGCTATATTATCTAAGGAATTATCTAACAAATAATTTGGTTTTAAATTAATAGACTGAATCTTTCGCCTGATATTGTCAATTTTTCATTGAAGAAATTCATGAAGTCATTGCTGCTAAATATCGATGGTGTGCACTTTTCTACAGTGGTTTTACTCCTAGTTAGTTTTGCTACAGTACTAAATAAAAATTTAGGATTGTTTTTTTATTTTCGATTAGGGCAGAAAGATAAGCTGATCTAGCAGTACTAAGAGAATTTTTGTATCTCAGAAGGCTTTCCTTCCACGCTAACTTACTTAGAAATACTGCTAATTTAGTTTGATGCCATTTATGTTCTAGTTTCCTAGCTGACTGTTTTAAAGCTCGTGTGTGGTCGTTGTACCAGGGTGCTAGTTTCTTCCCTTTAATTATTTTCCATTTAAGTGGAGCTACAGTGTCTGAAACATTGACTCCAGGTAATCGGTCTCCTGATCAAGGTCTGTGGGATCAGACGGCGACTCAATCATGTGAGATAATTCTGGGAGCCTATTGGTAATTCTCTCTGCAGTAGCAGACATAAATGTACGCTTCATACGGTAATGTGGCAATTCAAGTATCTCGTGTCTAAGACGCATTTTAAATGAAACAAGATAGTGATCTGAGATAGCTTCTGACTGTGGAAGAGTGACTATGTTTTCTATATTTAATCCGAATGTAAAAATGAGATCCAGAGTGTGACCTCCATTATGAGTGGGTCCTATTACATTTTGATTAACACCTAATGAATCTAAGATGGATACAACTGCTGTTCTCAGAGGGTCTTCTGGCTTATCAAAAGGAATGTTGAAGTCACCTACTATTAATGCTTTGTTTAAAGAAACAACAAGGTTTGAAATAAAATCTCCAAATTCACTGAGGAATTCAGAGTATGGCCCTGGGGGTCTGTAAATAACAATTAGTGGAATTGACTCTGTGAACTTATTATTTGTAGCTGCATACGTTAGGTTAGTATAAAGAACTTCAAATGTGTTGAATTGATGTCTGGGTTTTTGTGTGGTGCTTAGCTTATTATCATGAATAACTGCGACACCTCCTCCCCTGCCTGTTAGATGTGGTTGGTGCATATAGCTAAAACCAGGCGGACAAGCTTCATTTAATGCTACGTACTCGTTTTGTTTAATCCATGTTTCTGTTAAACACAGAACACTGAACTCCTGATCAGTAATCAGCTCATTAATAATAAGTGCTTTAGTTGACAGAGATCTTATATTTAACAGTCCTAACATCAGATCAAAGGTGCTGGCTGTGCATTCACTATCATCTAGTTTTATGTTAATCAGGTTACTAAAACAAATTTTCTAATTTCTGTTAAAACATTTTCGTTTGGTTCGGGGAACAGACACAGTCTCAATGTTATAAACTCTGAGTGACGACACTTTGCAGCTAGCAGACAGTCGGATTAACCTGCTTGTCTGCTCCCTGGCCCTGACTTGTCACTGATTAACTAGATCTGCTCTAAGACTATGTGCTATGCTGCAAGAAATGAGAGCAGCACCCTCCCGAGTGGGATGGACACCGTCCCGTCCTAACAGGCCAGCCTTGCCCTCAAAAGAGCTCCAATTGTCTATGAAGCCCACATTGTTTTCGGAGCACCACCTGGACATCCAGCAGTTCAGCGACCATAACCTGCTGTAAGCTACATCGCCACGCCGCATTGGGATGGGGCCAGAGCATACTACAGCATCGGACATCGCCTTCGCTAATTTACACACCTCTACAACATTACTCTTAGTAACCTCAGACTGATGAAGGCGTATATCATTAGCTCCTACATGGAAAACTATCTTCGAGAACTTGTGCTTGCCTAGGACCCTAAGATTACCTGCAATGTCCAGCACCCTGGCTCCCGGAATACACCTAACCTGTGCTGCTGGAGCCCCTAAAGGCCTAGCTAATTTCACAAGCCTTAAAATGGAGTCTCCTATAACCAGAGCTCTTTCAGGTTTCTCAGCGGGTGCTTCACTGAGGAGAGCAAACCTGTTGGACATGTGAAGAGGAGAGGAGTGGTGCTCCCATGGGCAAGCCTTAGCATTAGCCTTGGCTTTGCGACTATGCCGTCGAGTCGTCACCCATTCGCCCCTCTGTGAGAGCGCTAATGCCGGAGTTGGGGGGTTACTAACTCCACCTAAGGCATCCAGACTTCCCCCTACAGACACTACACTGCTCTCGCTATCACTAACCCTCTCTAGTGTCTGGATGCGCACCTCTAAAGCTAATATCTTCTCCGTCAGAGAGCTAACTAGCGTACACTTATCACAGGTAAAATTAACACTAACGACGGAGGAAGAATTGCTAAACATCCTGCAGCTCAAACACTGTACAAGCTGAAAGTTAGTCATACTGTATGATCACGTACCTTTGAGTGAATTTGTCCTGATAATAAAGAGATCCGGAGAGGGTTTTCCTCCGATTGCTGTATGAAAACCGGGAAAAAAAGCTTCTCCCGAGAGAAAACAAATGAACAATTTACTGCAATATGCAAGTAAAGAAACGGAACCTGGCCGCGTAAAATATCCAGGCAAAAGAGAAAAAATTAGACTATATAAAGTTGGAATAAAAAACGCCGAAACAGGCAAGAAACTCACGGTAAGCGCTTCAAACACAGGGAGTCAATACTATACAGACACAAGCGCACAATACCACACACACAGTACCACACACAATAATAAGTGCATGTGTATGCAGAGTGTGTGTGTGTGTGTGTGTGTGTGTGTGCAGTTTTAATGTGAAGTGTGCCCTGGTGAGATTGTGTGTGTTTTGAGACCAGAAAAGTCCAGAAAAGTCTGAGTTCTGGGTGTTGTCCTGGTTGAGGGACTGAATGCATGCTGGAAGAAGCTCCTCCTCATCCTCTCTGTGTTGGCCTTTAAGGAGCAGAAATTCTTTCCTGACCACAGCAGAGAGAAGAGTCCATTTTCAGATGGCTGAGGTCCTTCATCATCTTTCTGGTCTTGGTCCAGCACTACTTAATGATGATGATGATGAGGACGATGTTGATGATCATGACGATGTTGATGATGATGCTGCTGCTGCTTCTACTGATGATGATGATGGCGATGACGAGGATAATGATGATGAAGATGACGAGGATGATGATGATGGCGATGACGACAATAATGATGCTGCTGCTGCTATTGATAATGATGACGATGATGCTGCTGCTGCTATTGATAATGATGAAGATGATGATGATGATGATGCTGCTGCTGCTATTGATAATGATGATAACGATAATGATGACAGTGTTGTTGCGGCTGCTGCTATTGATGAAGGTGATTATGATGATGATGATGATGATAACGATGATGACGATGACAATGATGATGACAATGTTGATGATGACAATGGCGAGGACAATGATGACGACGACGATAATGATGCTGCTATTGATGATGAAGATGATGTTGATGATATTTCCATGAATTGTCCTGCAGTCCTAGGATCTCTTTCCCCTTCTTTATCCACCTTATTTCCTTCATGCAGGCTTCATAATAAATCCTCTCACATCAAAGTGAATCCTAAATGAAAGCCTCAGGACTGGTTGGTTGCTTGTTGGTTGTTTTTTTGTTTTATTTTCCATAATCAGTTCCTGTGTCTCTAATTGCAGTTTAAATACATAGCCTTTAACAACATTTGCTCCCTAACATAGCGAGCCATTTTTCTGAGGTACTGCTGATGACGGTCATTTTAACTCTCCGGAACAAAACTCATTTCCACATGGTATTCCTATTTCTTTAAGAGAATAAGAACCGGACTGAATAAAGAGCAAAGGACAGAAAACTGAGACACACCAACCATAGTATTATTATTATTATTATTAGTAGTAGTAGTAGTAGTAGTAGTAGTAGAAGTAGTTGTTAGAAGTCAGATAACAGGAATAGTCTCAGGAAAGTCAGCTCTTATATCCCTGATGCAATCCCAGTGAAGGTAAAGGTCAGCATTTTTAGGATCTTCAGTCTCCCTGGCTCTGTGGAGGGAGGGTGAGCAGATTAAACCCAGCCTTAGAAATCATTTAAATCACAGACAGTGTGCAATAAAGCCATACAGGATCCAGAGCAAATGAATTCCATCTCAATTTTATTTCCTGTTTGTGGGCAAAGCATTACTTTTAATTTTCTGTAATAACCCGCAGAAATCATTTTCTCCAAACGCTGGTTATTGCACACTTAACATTTAATATCAGAAAGTAGACTCATAAGTGAAAATCTCAATTTGTGCACTTCATCTGAAGCCCAGCCTACACTTTCACTCTGTGTGTGTGTGTGTGTGTGTATGAGAGAGAGAGAGAGAGAGAGAGAGAGAGAGAGAGCAAGAGAGACAGAAAGAGAGAGATAGAAATAGACAGATAGATAGATAGATAGATAGATAGATAGATAGATAGATAGATAGATAGATAGATAGATAGATAGATAGATAGATAGATAGATAGATGGGTTGGATGGATGGATGGAGAGAGAGAGAGAGAGAGTGAAAGATACAGAGAAAGCTCACACATCTACATGCTAGCTTGTGTTAGTGATGACCTACCTTACACATTTACCCTGCACACACTCGCTCTCTCTCACATGTCTACTGAATAATCAAAATAAATAAATCAGAACACATAATAAGAATGAATTGGCTTTATGGGGAGAGTCTGTTTCCTAGCAACATGAATGGGGCTGCTCTGGAAAGTCTGGATGTGTGCGCATGTGTTGGTCACTCGTGTGACTCCGTGCTTACAGAAAAGCAGCAACAATCCATACGGTCCAAATACGAGGAGGTATGATGAGGAGAAATGAAGGTTCAGACGCTATTTATTTATTTATTTATTTATTTATTTATTAGTTACTCACTGTGCTTCCAGCTTATATATTCACTTAGGGTTTACACAAATAAGGTCTTTCTTGCTTTGTGCCTATAAATATGAACAAAAAAGTGTTCAGTGTTCAAGATATGTTTAAAAAAATGAAATTGATAGTATTCAGATAATATATAAAAGAATATAGGTAAAGGTTCCAAAAACAAATAAATGGAGTTGTAGGTATAAATGCTGGTGTCATTATGAAGACCTTGTCATTGGATGGGAAGATTTCATGCTAGAATTAGCAGGTGAATCATAGTGCAGGTGAACACAAAGTAATAGTAAAGACCTTAAGTATCCCTGTCAGTGTGATCGACTCAATAACACGCAGGTCATAGAACCACAAACAGTCCTCCATGGGCGGGTGTGAGGGTTAGAAAAGAAGTCAGGAGTCACTTAAAGAGAGTCGCAGGAAGACCTGAAAGCAAGAGGAACACCGGGGAACAATACACAAAAATCCTCCCAAACAAATCAGACAAATCTGAACTCTTTAAGAACAACTCGATTCAATTCAATCCAATTCAATTCAATTCAATTCAATTCAATTCAATTCAATTCAATTCAATTCAATCCAATTAAATTCAGTTTAATCCAATCCAATTCAATTCAGTTAAATCCAATTCAATCCAATTCAATTCAATCCAGTTCAATTCAATCCAATCCAATTAAATTCAGTTTAATCCAATCCAATTCAATTCAGTTAAATCCAATTCAATTAAATCCAGTTCAATTCAATTCAATTCAATTCAATCCAGTTCCATCCAATCCAATCCAATTAAATTCAATTTAATCCAATCCAGTCCAATTAAATTCAACTTAATCCAATTCAGTCCAATTCAGTTTATTTGTATAGAACTTTTAACAATGGACATTGTTTCAAAGCAGCTTTACAGAAGAATAGAAACATAAAATAAAAATGATGAAGTTTAATATTAAGTTACTATTTCTCTCTAACATTTATCCCTAATGTAAAGCCTGAGGTGGTGGTGGTGAGAAAAAAACTCCCTGAGATGATATGAGGAAGAAACCTTTAGAGAAACCAGACTATGAGGCGAGTTCATCAGACGGACCCTCATAACCTTCTGCCATGAGGAATGAGCCAAAAATGGACCATTATGCTGCAAAAAGCTAATTATTTCCCACTAAAGACTTCTCAGAGCTGTAACTGCCAAGAACAGCTTTGCCACAGAGTCCTAATCCTGGCGATTTGTGGGGTTCGAATACTTTTTTCCATTTTGTAAAAAACATATCCTTGTTTACGCTAATGAATACATACTTGCTCATATTTATAGGTACAAAGCCATTATGTGTGTAAATGTGAAGTAAAATGCAGTGGAATATATTCATTATATTCATTAAATAACAAAAAAAACACAAGTATCAGAATATTTATTAAACCTCACTCACAGTAAGACACCGTGACAGTCAGATGTTTATGAACAACCGGAGTTTATCCTATTTTATTTCAGTTTAAACACTAACACATGCAGAGAAAGAGTTATGTAAGGAAAGCTAAATCTTTGTAAAACTCATTAAGTGCTCACCCTGAGTTCCTAACACCACGAGTGCTTTATTAAAAGCGTGTGCACTTGGAAGATAAACCTGTTAAGCCTGTAGATTAAAAAAACCAACAACAATGACAACAACGACAACAAAACCCCTAGACACGCGATGCTAGTGTTAACTTATTTAGTAAAACATAAATAAATTTTGTGATTCAAATCATAATTTCTAAAATTTCTTGAACCGATTCTGCTTAAATTAAAAAGTTCTTTAATTATAGATATTTTTCAATTCATTTATGTCTATGATGAGGATGAGACTCTCTGCTGCGTCTGGTTCCTCTCAAGGTTTCTTCCTCATATTGTCTCAGGGAATTTTTCCTCACCACAGTTTCTTCAGGTTTTTCCTCATTAAAGATAAATATTTAATTTAATTATAAACGTTTTTTAATATTTTTATTCTATTTTTTTTTATATTTCTTAAAAGCTGCTTTGAGACATTGTCCATTGTTATAAGCGATATACAAATAAGATTAAATAGATTTTTTTTTAAATTTATGAATGAATGAATTTAACAAACATGCTAGAAATATACGTTGTTCAAAAACATTTCCCTTTCCCCTGTGTAGGCTGAAGACTTGACTTCAGATGAAAATGCTCTAGTTCTGCTCTTACAATGAGCACAAAAGCGTCCTTTACATTAAAAGGGTTTATTATGGTAATGTAAGGATTTAATGGGTGGCGTCTATAGTTCCCCTGGAAAGGAAAAAAAAAACTTTAATTATACATTATTCTGACTCTGAAAAGAAGGTAATAGGGGGTTCATCATATGCTGTAAACTTCTGAAGTAAAAGACGTGTCTGCAGTAAGGCATTTAGGTCCCACCCAACAGTATACATCAGCCGTATATATAATTTCTTCATTTCTAGTTCTTTGCTTGAGAATTTGCTCAGGACCTTTTTTCTTTCAAAGGTAAGATGATTATCTTATACTTGCTCCTAAATGGATGTGCATGTAATCTAAAATCATTAATCCTTAGCAGCAGGGCGCTGCAGCTCGATTACTCATGGAGAGAGTTATGAAACTCTCAGAGAAAGCCTTGTTGATTGTTTTTTCTTTTTTTCTCTTGTTGGTTAACCTTGTGCATTTTTAAATGGTGAAGCTGACATGATGGCAAGAACCTTGCACACGTGACCTCATGGGATTCAAGAGGATCAGCAGAAGAACGAACCTTCATCGTCAAGACCCTTTCTTCTTATTTTGTGCATTCTTTTTTTCTTTTTCAAAGATTTCCTATAGCGCTGGCTCAATGAGGGTCACATGGAGGGTCAGTGCAGAAAGTATAAATAACGTGTATAATAAATGTGAAGGAGATCAGATTTGAAAGCAAGCCTGCTGATGGATGATCGATTCACCAGTTCAGACTGCTGTGAATAGACATCAGGACAATCAGGGCTCCTTATATAAGCAATATTTTATAAATCCCATGCTTCGTGTTTAAAATGTAATATAGGATTATTTTACGGTTGCTTTTCTTGCCGGCGGTAATATGAATAAATCGATAAATCAAAAGGCGAACCCTAGGCTGTTTTCATCTTCTTAATTTTTCTTCCGCTACCTTCCCCTCTCCTGGAGACAGCCAGGGAGCGACCTGGGGGATGAAGTGAAACAACTACTGAGATGACATTAATAAAGCGTCACAGGCCTCTGCGGACAGTATATGTAAATAATAAGAACGAGGGATGCAGTGAGAATGAGAGAAATGTTCATTCCTGCACACACTCTTAGAGTCAGAAGGGCAAATTGGATTGGACACTGGGGGGGTGGGTGGGTGCTTGGATAGTTAGTGGGGGGTGTAGTGGTGAGGGAGGGGGGGGGTTATGAGCCTGGGGAGACTGTCTGTGGGGTGGGGGTATTCCCAAGGTTCTCCGCCCTACCAACCGATCCTGCCACGAACGTGCTATCATCACCATGACGACGGAGGCTGGGAAATTAGCAAGTGGCAGGGGTCCAGGAGTTCATCCCGCTTCGCAGGAGAAATACATCAGCCCCCCTCTCTTGTGGATCGGTGTCTAATAAAATGAACCGAGTTGGAAAGCGCAGGGCTCTTGCCGTGGTGAGACGAAAACCTACCTGTGCTCCTTTTTAGAGAGGCAGTGACAGGAATTACAATACGTCCATCTTCTTGTCTTGTCTTACGGAAGCGGGTTCTGCAAGATTAGCCTCAGTCAGGTTTAAAAGAGAGGCGAGGAAGATTTTCAGCTCCCCGGCACAGGAAAAGGAGAAGACTAGATCATTTAGATGAAGCAGCATGACTGAGAAAGTTCTTGTAGTAGAGAGGTTGTGTACTGTTGTTTGTTTTATATCTGAACTCCATCTGATCCTTCTGGTCAATGCTGAAATACCACAGGGATTGCAGTTACAGAAAAAAAAAAACAATGCCTTACGTAAATCCCCCGGTTCTGGCTCGCCTTATTACTGTACATGACTGACAGATTGACAGCCCCAAATCAGCAGCATGCAGCATTCTCCTAACAATTGCCTTGTGGTACCTCTAAGTGCCTTCCTGCCCTCTTTCTGCATTCTGAAGGGAAGCTCTTTTTAACAAGTATGAGATGCTTTTTCACTAAACAGCCTCATTTACATGTTGCAGGGTTGCCAAGGGGAATGGGGAGTTCTTTGAGCGAATGAATAAAATTGTCCAGAAGCAAGACAGTCTCTTGGCTTCCACTCAAGCCGAGGTGAGTATAGGATTCACAGGACACTGCACACACTCCAGCGAGACCCTTCCTCTTCTATCCCTCTGAGCAGTGCAAATCAGTAAAGAGATGCCTCATAGAGCTGTAAATAGCATTGTGTGTGGAGGGAGTCAAAAAGCTGGTTATAGAGGCAGGTTCGGCTATAAAAGGCTGCTCCTGGTGGCCTTTGTGCCACCTACACACAGAGTAAGCGTCTGGTTTAATCTGTTTGATTGAAAGGTTTGAGACACATTACTACTGTATTCTGTTACTATTCCTGCTGAACTGGAGATAATTTATGCAGCCTAATGTATTGTGGATGATTAATAGGACGAAGATGATTAACTGGAGACACTGTACAACCTAAAGTATGTGGACACCTGAAAATCACACCCATATATGGAAGCACAAAATTCTCTAGATCGTCTCTGCATGCTGTTTACAGTTTCTCTTCACTGGAGCTAAGAGACTCGAACCCTGTTCCAGCATGACAATGTCCCTGTACACAAAGCACAGAGCTCCATGAAGACATGGTGTAGAGGTTAAGGTTGGAGTGGAAGAACTGGAGTGTCCTGCACTGAGCCCTGACTCTGACTCAACCCCACTGAACACCTTTGGGATGAACTGGAACACCGACTGAACCCCAGACCCCCTCACTCTTACAACATCGGTGTCTGATCTCACTAATGCTCTTGTAGCTGAATGATCACTAATCCCCACAGTCACGCTCCAACATCTAGTAGAAAGACTTCACAGAAGAGAAGACCAGAGATGATTATATCAGCAAAGAGGAATAAATCTGGAATGAGATGTTCTACATGGACATATGGGTGTGATGGTCAGGGTGCACAAACTTTTGGCTGTATAACACATATCCTCATGATGTAAAATTGGAGCAGTAAAATTGGTCAGAGTGCAAAGCTACCAAAAGACTGGCACAATTCATTACATCTAAAGCTCAGAATAGCAACGAAACCATGAAACAAAGTACATTATGTCCAATTTACCATTTAGTCAGTATACAAAATAAAAATAATCGTTTTTTGACCAGTAAGGTCACTTCTGCTTAACACAGGATTTATTAAGGACTAGTACTAGACTTTAACTTTGATAGTCTAGATACATCTGAAGATCTCTTGTCCTGAGAACTCTAGACATGGAACCCAGGCAACCTCACAGGCGTGAGTTATTTAATTTTTTTATTCATTATGAATATGGAGAATTTTCTCCATGTAAAATGCGTACATTTTAGACTTCCTGTATGACCCATCTATCAGTTCCTTTGTGCTGAGAGGTAAGTTGGAAGGTTTGGGAAGTGAACTGGGGAAACTGGAAGAGACCCAATCCTCTGTGAAATGAATCAGTGCACACGTTTTCTTCCGTCTGTGAGTTCTCAGGCTTTTACACATGCAAACCTTTAGGAAATCACAGCCACACTTCTTTTTTTCTTTCTTTCTTTTGTCACACTTTACAAGGAGGAGATTATTGCAGGTCCACCGCCGCCAGAATGTACAGACCAGCTGCTTGTCCCTGAGAAAACCACAAGGAATGAAGTGAGTCATTTTTACCTTCTTCTGAAAATGACTCTAATATACAAAGCACCTTCAGTCCTGTTCTGTATGAAGCTTTATTTATGTTCACTGGAACAAAATGTTTGCCTGCTTTGTTCAACCCTTGGTCAGTGTGTTCACAGTTTATTAGGCAGACATGTACCTGAGCGACACAAGGTTCCAAAATAGAAATAACCTTTGATATTAGCGGGGGTTTAATTGCTATAATTGCACCTTTAATAACCGACTTCCAAAGCATTACAGCCTTGCCTTTAAAGCCTATAGATATGAAATGAAATAGAAATGTTTTTTTATTTTTCTCCAGCTTGATTTATTGTACGAGGAGGCGGTCTACACCGTGGTTAATCGGGTTGGAGTGCCGTCACCTGAGTACGTGACTAATGAAGAGGATTTGTTCAGCTACCTGCAGAAGGTAAAGACATCTTTCCTCGCTCATAAAGCTCATCACATGCGTGCTGTGACGGACATCATTACATGTTTTCAGTGATGTGGTAGCTTAAGGTGTTGGACTACTGATCAGATGGTTGTGAGTTTGAATCCCAGGTCTGCCAAACTGCCACTGCTGGGCCCCTGAGCAAGGCCCTTATTATTTATTTATTTATTTAATTTTTATATTCAAACTCTGCAATATTTTCCATTTGATTCACATTATGTTAGCTACTGGAATCGGTGCTAGCCATCAGCAAAGGAAACAGGCTGACGTAGTTGAATACAGTTAATCAACATTATTATTCAAAATACATTTAATAGTTTATTGAATTATTGTTAGATTCCTTTTTTTATAAGTCTTTGCTTACACTGACTGAAACATTTTACTCAGGCAAGTTATCAGTCTACTGTATAAACACACACACACACACACACACACACAACACACACACACACACACACACACACAGAGCTAAAGCGCCACCCATGTGTAGCATGAGAAGGTCACAGCCTCTGATGAATTCTTGTTGCGTTTTTGAGGAACTTTGTTGGATGCTAAACTGAACCCAGTGGATTGATGTACAGCGTAAAGTCATTGGCTGGATAAGAGATCTTAAAAATCTGATGAGTAAAAAGTAAACTTATAAGTATAGAAGTATTCAGTTTCATTACTAGTCAAGTATAAATACACTAAAATAATGCTTAAGATTAGTAACTAAGTAGAATTACTCATGTATTGTCCACTCCTGGATCTAAACAATTAGTAGACTTTTCATGACCAAACTGAAATACGGAGACTATCTTTTTAAACCTGTAATAAGCTCAAATGATCTCTTATTTTTCCTTTTTTAGCTTTACAGCAACACACACACACACACACCTACAGTATGTGCAACATGTAATAATCCTTTAAAGCAATGAGGCTTTCGAGAATAATGAAAAGTCTCTAAATATCAAAAATCTCAAAATATTTCAAAATTTCAGCAGATTTTTGTAGATTTGGGTCGAGACACATCATGTGACATCACAACGCACGTTCAGTCGAATCTCTCTTCCGTTCACGTGTGGAACATGAGTCCAGCTCTCATAGAAAGCGGTGCGAGCTTTAGTGGTTAAGGCTCTGCGTCATTGACCAGAAGATCAGGGCTCAAGCCCCAGCAGCACCAAGCTGGAAAAACAAATCTCAAATTTATGCACATTTTGTAAAAAGCTGTAGCAAAACTCTGGCATTTTTGGCTGCAACAATGAAAAAAAAATCCTGGAGGGATGAGTAACTGTAGTAAACCCTGCATTTAAAATAGCTGGAGTGCTCTCAGGTACATTGTTGTGCTCTTTTCTGAGGCATTTAGAGTTTGTTCTACAGACTTTTTTACTTGCTTTTGTGTTTTTATGGAAGATCCACACAGCCTGGATGGAGGTTTTTTTTTGGAATACTCCATTGCTTCATATGTTACAGAAACCATAAACCACAATCATTCTTTTGACTTTGACTTGATATTTTATCTTTACTTGACTTTTTTTTGACTAAATCTAAACATTGAGATACGCTAAAAACCAAAAAATCTAATTCTAAAATTTGAACACACACACACACACACACACAAACTTGAGCTTGGGGTTTATGATTTGGATCAGATGCTCTAAGACATGATTAAATATTAAAGCCCCCTCCTGCTGGTCAGTGATGTTCACACTGTTATTATCCACTCAGGAGCTGCGACACTAAGCACCAAGTCTACATCCTCTTTACACCAACACACAAACACACTTCAGACGACACTGACACAACAGTACAAAACACAACAGCTGAACAGTTGCTGTATTTATTTTATTGTATTTTCTTTTTTCGTTGTTGTGTTTTCATTTTCCTGTTGTATTTTTTTAATTTTACTTTTTGTTTTAATTTTGCTGTTGTATTTTTTTAGTTTTCTGTTGTGTTTTAATTTTGTTGTTGTATTTTTTATTTTGTTGTGTTTTATTTTTCTGGTTTAGTTTTTCTTTGTATTTTGATTTCGTTGTTGTGTTTTATATTTCTGTTGTATTTTTTATTTTCCGTTGTGTTTTTACTTTTCTGTTGTATTTTTTATTTCCTGTTGTGTTTTATTTTTCGGTTTTATTCTCTTTTAAAATTTTTTTGTGTTTTAATGTTGCGGTTGTGTTTAGATTTTTTTTATTGTGTTTTCATTTTGTTGTGTTTTTATTTTGCTGGTTTATTTTTTCTGTTTGTATTTCTTTTATTGCGTTTTTATTTTCTGTGGTGTTTTGCACTTTAATCGAACTTTAATCTAGTGGTCTATGAATTTATTTCTCCTTAAATGGATAAAACTGATAATCTGATATACTTTTCGGTCAGAGCAGACAGAAAAAAAGCTAAAATATTCAGAAATACATGTGTGTAACAGCTGAAATAAACAGTTTGTTTTTGGTGAATCACGGCTACATCTTTATTCCACATGCGGTGTAAAGCAGCTTCTCTGTAGGTCAGTGATTTACGTCTCTTCTGTAGCTAACAGCATGTTTCCTGTTGACTTTTTCCAGGTGTTTGATATGAGCCAAGAGGAGCACGACATCATCCTCCAGAGAGTGAAGGAGTCTAAGGTGAGGATTTGAGTGAGATATTCTCAGCAGACGTCTTCTCCATGTCCGTCTTTTCCGTCTCGTCGGCACAGCATAGACGTCTCACCTGTCTTTACAGACTGCTTTTTTTTTCTAAGCGTTTTAACATCATATACCTTACAACAATTTTTGTCTTTAACTCTTTGAGCTTGCTTCAGAATCCGAATCATTTATATTCACCATATACCTTTACACGTGTAGATACAGTTTACATCACAACACACTGACCAATGATCCTAATATCCCAATATTACACCTAAAGCAGAAATTGGTAGACTCGTAATTTATATTAAAGTAGAGCTCCTTACACATCCACCTTCAGGTCTTTCTTGGTTTGTGTGTGTCATGTACCTGTCAGGGAGATTTCAAATGTCACTCTGAAACAGGTTTCATGGGCAGATGATCTCAGCGAGCAGAACAGAGATCTTACAATTATCCATCGCCTTTGCTCTGAATCTCAACAAGAACCAATCGGCGTCTCGGCATCTGACACAGAGCGCACCTATCGATTCCTTACCTCCTGAAAGGTCGCGGTGATGCAGGAGTGCAAACTTCTTTTTGACCCTCATTAGATTTTTCTGGAGATGTGTGTCTAGAACTTGACCGATGCACAGAGCAGAGAACCTGAGACATGTAGCAGGTTATTTTTCATTTAAATGAGTTGAATTTGGTGGGAAGCTTCGATCCACACTGGAGTGTTCTTCTAGCAGCGTCTGTGGCTTCTGTGTACCGTATAACCCACCGTGTGATCTGTGGCACGTGGCTAAAGGTGTTAAAAAAAAAACAAAATAAAGACTGCTATGAGGGTGGACAATCGTGTAGGAGCGCAACACAGAAATACGAAGTGTGAAGATTTTGTGTGGCTTTTAAAAAAAAAGAGAGAGTGAGAGTCATTTTGTTTGTCACATGCACACTATGCCTGAAACACAGAAATGCTGCCGGTGGTGTTTCTCTTGATGTGCACCTCAAATTTTTGTTTTTTTATGGATCCATTTGCTCTTGGCTGTGAAATTTCTCACCAAGCACAAAAACTACTAATGAGAGCTTTAGTTTCTCGTCCAACTCTTTTGTAACTCACATGTCTGACCCTTTCTTCTACAGAGACCAGGCTTCTCCCTGAGGGTTTCTGTCATGAAAGGCAAGAATCTCATGGCGAAAGATGCCAACGGTGAGAGACTTTTGCTGGATTTTGCAGTCTCTAATTACTGAAGAGTAAAGTCGAGTAGAACATGCCATCAAAATTCTCCAGAGTATAAATACAGGTGCAGGAGAGGAGAAGACTTCAGTAGTTGACTTTCGTTATTATACTTTAAGTATTCGTTTGGCACAATTATACTTTGCTTGAGTGTTACTGAATCTGAATATGTGTACCCTTGCTTAGTTACCTTCCATAATCCTTGGCACAAATCACAAACATCTCTTCTTCTTTCATTCAGCTAATGAGTGCGAGTTATACACCACCACAATGAGCTTAGTTTAGCATTCAGTCATTTCAGTTCAGTCTAATTAGATGTGTTTTTCCAGAAAAAAGGTTTCAAGGTTAGTAATAATTCCTCACCAGCCATGACCTTCTGTGATGCACCATGTAGCTAGCGCTACATCTATCAGTGTGTGATTAAAAATGGATAATCCTCCAGACTGCAGTGTGAAACTTGAGAATAAGTGTCCCTGACTAAAATGTTTCAGGAGGCTGGAGTAAGCAAAGACCCATATAAAACAAGCTGTCTGCTTTTCATGTTGAGGTAAATTGAGATAATTTGCTAATACAAACTGGCTCTATTTAATTCTGTTTTCAGACTAACACTGATTGCAGGAGCTAAGTAGTTATAATTCACATATACAAATTCACCATATACTGATTCACATATACTGATTCTATATGCTGATTCACATATACTGATTCACCATAAACTGATTCTATATACTGATTCACCATAAACTGATTCTATATACTGATTCACCATATACTGATTCACATATACTGATTCACATATACTGATTCACATATACTGATTCACCATAAACTGATTCTATATACTGATTCACCATATACTGATTCACATATACTGATTCACCATAAACTGATTCTATATACTGATTCACCATAAACTGATTCTATATACTGATTCACATATACTGATTCACCATAAACTGATTCTATATACTGATTCACCATATACTGATTCACATATACTGATTCACCATAAACTGATTCTATATACTGATTCACCATATACTGATTCTATATACTGATAATATATACTGATTCACATATACTGATTCACATATACTGATTCACATATACTGATTCACTATATACTGATTCACTATATACTGATTCACATAAACTAATTCACTATATACTGATTCACTATATACTGTTTCACATTTACTGATTCACATATACTGATTCACTATATACTGTTTCACCATATACACTGAAAAAAAGATTCATTGAATTTACTCAATTTTCTTAAGTTAAGTGGTTGCAATCAATTTATTTTAGCTACATTTAAATAAATAAATTAAGTTCACTGACTTTGAACTCAATTTATTTGTTTAAATGTAGCTAAAATAAATTGATTGCAACCACTTAACTTAAGAAAATTGGGTAAATTCAATGAATCATTTTTTTCAGTGTACTGATTCACAATCTACTGATTCACATATACTGATTCACCATACACAGATTCTATACCAATTCACCATATACTGAGTCACTATATACTGTTTCCTTAGGGAGATAGAGAGCCAATTAAGATGCACCCTTGGCAGATGCACCATAAAAAGTAGTTTTTACCTTTTTGTATACTGGATACTTCCAGCTTTAAGGTTTTGTCTTCGTTTGGACAAAGACTTAGATAGATAAAAGTGCAATACTAATATGCACACAAATATTTCTTTATACCAGTGTTTACAGGCTGGTGATTTGTGTGTTATTATTGTAACCTTTATTTTGGGGGCTCGGTAGGTTACAGTGACCCCTATTGCATGCTGGGCATTCTTGTGGGACAAAGTCCACGTGAGACGGAGGAGAGAAAGGAGAGGAAGTTCAGCTTCCGTAAGAGGAAGGAGAAGTTAGAGAAGCGCTCCAGCGTCAAGGAAGTGCTGGCTGCGAGAGACATCCAAGTGACCGAAGTCAAACCCGAGACGCTCAACCCTGTGTGGGACGAACATTTCGTTTTGTGAGTCGAAAATCAGAATGAAACATGATTCTTGTTGCTCAGCTTAACAAAAAAGCATGAAGCATATAACAATGGACATATTGCTGAGAATAATTGTTTAATTAATGCCTGTACATGATGATGGGATTTTTAGAAGAATGACTGAAAAATCATGTACACTGATGATGTTTTAACGTTTATCTCTACACAGTGACATTGATGATGTCCAGAATGATCTTCTGCACCTGGATATATGGTAAGATTTGTTATTTGTGAAAATATTTTACACCTGCTCTTCTCACACCAGTGAAGGTTGAAGTGCAAGTAAGTAATCAGTCTCGCCTCAGCATGCCAGAGATAAGCCACAAAACCCATTTTCCATAGGGATCATGACGATGACGTGTCCGTGGCTGAAGCCTGCCGTAAGCTGAATGAGATCAGTGGCTTCAGAGGAATGGGCAGGTTAGGCATGCCAGCATTACATGCTCAAATATAAACACTATAAACAACTAACTTCAACTCGCTGATATTATGCCATGATTTGATTAGATACTTCAAGCAAATTGCCAAATCTGTGAGAGCCAACGGAGCGTCAGCGTCAGGGAGCGAAGACAATGCAGACGACTTCCTCGGATGCCTGAACATCCCGTTAAGTGTAAGCTGATTTAGAGTCTATTAAACTAGAGCCGTCTACATTTTAAGGTTTTTTCTGAAAAATATCAGGTTTGACCTTTATTTAATTTAGGAATCTGCAGGAATCTGCTTAGAACCCACTTCAATTACAGAACAATAAACACAGTAAATATATTAATACATTATACTTATATCTCTCACTAATGTCTCTCTCTCTATACATTATATCTCTCAACAGGAGATCCCGGTTATTGGCTATGATAAGTGGTTCAAGCTTGAGCCACGGTCCAGTGCATCTAAAGTGCAGGGAGAATGTCACCTCATTCTAAGACTCTTCACCAACCAGGTAGATTTCTCTCTCTCTCTCTCTCTCATTCTCTCTCTCTCTCTCTCTCTCTCTGTTTCCATTTCTGAAAAAAAAATACATGAATCACACTTTGAGTATTAATAATAAATGATTTATAAGCAAGTAATAAAGCCTGATTATGAATCTCACTTCATATATGAGTATGCATTATTACATGTTAAATATTAGGTAATCCCTTTCTGAAACAAAATACTTTATCTTAACTCCAAGCCTAAAGACTTTCCACCTGAAGTGATGCAGCACATGATGGGATTCTTAGCTCATTGTGAAGATCTTGTCAGCAGAAGAAGAAGCTCAAAACTCATTTAAGATTTATTTCAAATAAAATATTTACTTAAATAAAACCTTTGTTATAAGATTATAGTATAATTCAGTTGATATCTCTGTTCTTTGTTATTTGACTAGAGCTGTGTCCCTAATGACGTCCTACACACTACACACTGTGTACTCTAGCGTCTAGTGTATGAAGGTTAGGAGGGTCGTATCGTCTCAAAAGGAGCACCAGAAGCCGTTTCCCAGTCGATGCCGAAAGACGTCAAACTACAGTAGCTTTATAAAACTATACTGAATTTTTAAAATGTTTAAAAATAAATCACAGAACGTTGGTTCATTTAAAAAACATTTGTAAGAGTTTCGCTCACTGGAGTGTCGGCGGCCATCATGAAAATATTTCCTCATCCAGCGTCAGTGCCTGGTAGCCCCGCCCCTCTTCCACTACTTATACAAAACTGCGAGTGTTAAGTGCAGGAAGTGTCCAACATTCACACTTTTTTTTATTTTTAGTTAAATAAGTGAATCATCTGGGTTCTTTAAGTGCAAATCTTCTTCATCATCATCCTCATCTTCTTGGAGTTTTTAGTATAGTGAGCAGAACAGGGTATAAGTACATGATTTTGGACGCACTTGATGTCTTCTTGGCTCATAAATAAAAACCAGTGTGTACCTGTCTCACTTCTCACACCCTCTTAATATTAGTTGAAAATGATTAAATGTTTTTTTTACCTCCATTTATTGGTGTTACAGAGTGAGGAAAACATGAACATCTCCATCTTCATCTTTTGTTTACAAAATTCTAGCCAGCTTGCTGTGATAAGAGTTGTCTATTTACCTCCAGTGTTATAGAGGTATTAAACGAAGACGTGTGTACTGTATGGACAGTAGATTGACCTGAAGCAGGTATAAACAGCTGTATAAACAGCGTAACTCAATTAAAGGCCAAGAAGTGCTACCTTTGTACTGTACATGCTCTGAGCGGCCATGTTGTTTTTGACCTCAGCGGAACTCGTAGTTGAAAGGATTACCCCGAGGTCCTGAGAATTCCTAAATTCCCAAGAGTTTTGAATTAAGGGGGTGTTTTCTGTGGCATTCCCAGGTCAGAGCTCATGACTTACAGCTTTATGACCTCTAAACAAAAGCAGAAGATTTCTGTGTTCTGTACATCACCTGGTCATTGCTGGTCATTCTCTGAAAACTGTCTACAAATATAAGGCAGATTAAAGCAGACTATGATCTCTTTTGTTTTGACACAACACAAAATCGTCACTCTAAATCAGACTTCATTTCTCAGTTCATTTAAACACATGCTTTTTTCCTGAACTCTGCTTTGTCCTACAGAGAGACTCGGCTCTGAGCAAAGTGGCCTCAAACGTGATCATTCACCAGAAGTTGTTAAGTCAGATTCTGGAGTATGAGCACAAGCAAGTTCAGGTTTGGATTTTGGATTTATACACTGTTCAAGATTCACACAGAAACATCCTACATCCGGTAGGGGGAAAAAATGTCACTGCATGCTATTTTCCTGAAACCTTTCCAGAAAGAGCCCTATAACTGGAATGGACAGGTGTGCCCAGCTGCATGGACTGTGCTCTCCCATCATGCTGTGCAGGCTGATCTGACTCCACTGCAACAGGCCGTCATGTGTGTATTAAACATCGATCCTTTACTGATAACCATAGCCATTCCACCTCACCGTAACCCATATATTAATGTTTACTGACAGCAGATTCATTAGAGAAGTAGTAAAGTCGTCCTGAATGTCTTTTGTGAACTGCTCTGTGAGAAGGGCTCTGTGTTTTTTTTTTTTTCCCTGTGTTTTTACAGTCGCTGGCACTGCTACAGTAGCCATCACCGCTCTCAGAGGATGTGTTACGCGCTGCTGCTCAGGCTGCTGAGGGCCGTGGAGGCTGAGTGGGAGGCTGGAGATGTGAATAAGGAGCTGGTAGGTCGTCTTTTCACAAAACCCCATTGATCCGGAACGGTAGGGAATGTTCTTTCAAAAAGACCAGAAAGACTCGGGTGCTCTTACACTCAAAGGCCCCTGTGCTTAGATACTGAGAGAGCGTATCGAACATTTGAGCTAACTATGACCTACAATGCAGCATTTTTAACGTTTGGTGTGAGCGTTAAAAGCGGGTCTTATTGTGCACCACACAGGAGAACCTCCTCGCTGAGAGCTTTAAACTCTACTGTGATTACTGCCTGTGTCTTATAAAGAGCATGAGGCATGTGTTCCCATGCACCAACCCTGCGGCTATCACACGATGTGAGATAATGCTGAGGTAACACACACACACACACACACACACACACACAGATAGCAAGATTGAGAGAGAGAGAGAGAGAGAGAGAGAGAGAGCTTTGAAAGGTCTGAACTGGGGAGTCTATTCAAATTCAAATATTTTTTTTTCCAGCTGTCAATAAAGTAGCTGTCGGTGTGGAAGTTTGTGTTGCTTTGCCCTTTCTGCCTCTATATTCTCTAGGGGGTCCGTATCGGCTAGAGGGGATAGGAAGAATTGATATCCTGTGGAGCTTTTTCCAGGGTTGCTCTTAAATGTAGTATAGTGCACTAGTCTCAGTTAACTAGTCAATACTATGAGCACACACACACACACACACACACACACACACAGATACCAGCATTCTGATTAAATAGACTGATAGAGATGACAGCTGGGTCCCTCTGGTCTGTTTGATCAGTCAGAGTGCACATGTGAGCAGTACTGCAAGCTCAAGTGTGTGTTAGAAAATCATGCTTCGATTTTTCTGCATCTAAAACGTCTCGGTTTATGCCTCTGTGTAATTATCGTGCCCACGTGTGATTCAGGACTGTCGGACAGATGCAGCTGATGCAAGCGTTTAAAGCGGTTTGTCCTAACCGCAATGAGCTACACCTGGAAATAGCGACTGTCATAAAGGTAGAATTATCCCTCATTAACAACAAGAAGTCGTTCATGTCAAGCTTTTTGGGGATTTTTCAGAAATGTTTGTCCCTCTCGTTACAGAAAGGCACAGTGGAATGGTACGAAGCCACAATTTCACACTTTAAACCAGACGAAGGGGTAAGTGTCAAATTATAAAAAAATCTTCTACACTAAAATTCTGAAGATTTAACAATAAATTTGTCAAAAAACTTTGGTACACTTCAAAAAGAGCTAAAATACTTAGATATACCTATATCTCCTAATATAAGATATATCAATATCTCCAATATAATCTAGTATAATTAAAATATTAGATTATTAAACCTATTTCTAACTAGTCTTGTTTTATTCATTTGTTTATTTTATCATTTATTAATTAGAAGAAACAAAATTATTTGCCAAGACAATAAGAAACCTGAAAGTTTGAAATTACAAGAATGCCCAGAAATAATCTTGCTTTATAGGATCTATAGATAAATAATATATCAAATGCTTGATATATTCAAGAAAAAAAAGAAAAAAATAGAATATACAAGGTGTGAATTACACATTTACAATTAGAAAATAATAATATTACTTGAAAATAATTACAAAATTATTACAAAATTACAAAAATAATTACAAAATAAAAAGAATTGCAAAAATAAGTACTCAAAAATAATTACAAAATTACTCCAAAATATTTACAAATTTACAAAAATAATTATAAAAATAATTACTCAAAAATAATTACAAAATAATTACAAAATTGCTCAGAAATAATTACAGAATTACAAAAACAATTACTTGAAAATAATTACAAAATTACAAAAATAATTACCAAAATATTTACAAAATTACTAATTAAATCTAAACTATACTAAAACATCAGTCTAAAGGTTGAACTTAGCAACAAGCCCAAAGTTTCCAAATTCTGGAGTAAACGGCTGGACCCGGCAACTACTCTATCTACAGAAATGTTCTCCACAGTTTAACTGAAGACAAAAGCATGGAGTCTCCTGAACCTAATAAACAAAAAAAAAAGATTCTGAATCACATTTCCCTGAAGTCTTCAGATATAATGTATCATCTTTAATATCACAGCTTTTAATTCACCTGGAGTAAGAATGCAGCATATCCTGCCAAAAGCAATAAAATCAAGGCAGGAAGCTCAGCTCTGTAATTATATTTTACTGTCACTCATAAAATTATTTGTTAGTCAATACAACAGTTCTTCAGGGAATTTCCAGTGCTAGAAATGACTAGAATACATTACATAATTTGTGCAATTTATTTTTAGAAAACTGGATGTCTTGCTGTAAAAAGCAAGTAATTTTTCAGGCTCAGGCCGCAGGGATGAAGCCGAGCTTGTCGACTGATTGCTGTGTGATTCTGCTGTTTTGGTGCAGACTGTTGAAGAGCAGCTGAAGAGACTGGTTCTGGTGGTGGACGCCGTGTGTGTCGATGTTCAACGAGGACAGAACGTCTACAACAAGCTCTTTCATGAGTAACACCTCATCATACTAATGCTCTGGAGACCTTCAGTACACTGCTTTGTTTTCTGGAGATTGATCCTTCTACAGAGTTTAATTACAACCTTAATTTAGCACTCTTATTTGAGTATTAATCCACTCCTAAAGGTCTCGTCTCACCAGATGCATGTCATGCATGTTTGATGAGGGTCTGAATTAAAGCCTTCCGTGGCTAGGTCTTGAGAAGCAGCAGTGTATTGCTTAAGAGCTAAGGTTAAACACTTCAGCATCCTCTTAAGCCTGGTGTCAGAGAGAAACCCAGTTTATTGTTTCTTTCAGCTCGGTGAAGGTGGACTTCTTCAGCATCTCCTATCGGCAGTTAGAGAAGCTGGTACGTGCACAAACGTGAATTCTGTCTATCTCTGATTTATGATCATTAGATTGACTAATAAACAGAGAGATTGTGGTCCTTATCCAGGTGGCTGATGATGTGAGTGTCGCAATGGAGCGTGTTTGTGGGACTTTGGAACAGGAGAATTATCGTCTCTCGCAGACGATGGGGGAAACCTTGTTCGAAGTCTTCATATCTCTGAAGACTCTCAAACGATTCAGGGAGTTTCTGCCTCTCAAGTAAGTCACTGTAGCCCTTTGAATCCATCTCTAAGGATCAGATGATTGCTGCACTGTAAACTAGACTCCATGAAAGAACATGAGTCATCGTGACCATATGCGGCTCATAGATGGAAAGTTCTTGCAGCTAATCTTCTGAATTGATGCTGAATGTTCTGTCACGATTCTTAAGTGCTATTTATAAGTGGTGATTCAGACACTGGCATCTCTTTTGTGTGTGTGTGTGTGTGTGTGTATTCTTTATAGAGACACTAAGATGCTGGCACTAACGGGTTTTCACAATTGGTTCAAATCCTCCATTCATAAATGGCTGCAGATTGTGCACGAGAAATCTATTGACAGGATTCGCAAAGCCGTGGACATGGACCAGGCAAGTTGGAGAAAATATTCAAAATCCTTGGATTGATTGCATAAGCTTTGAGGCGTGTAAATATAGTCTGTATCGACACAACGGCACTGGAAGGCTGTAATCACTCTGATTTCCACTTCCTCTGCTGTGAAAATTGAACAGTTTTCTTCTCGTTAGAACAGAAATATCTCAAATTCGAGCAGAATGAACTTTAAGTGTGTATCTCTTTTGAGGGTATGTGTAGTTTCCGAGTACGTGTGAGAGCATGAGAGAGAAAGCAGGATATTATAATTCTGTATATGTTTGTGCACATGCAGTTCGAGCCGGTCCAGCAGCACGCCAAACACAGTGTGTCAGCAGTGGAGGTCACCACATGCTTCAGCCAGGTGCAAGAGTTCTGGACCCAGCTGGCTTGGCCCGACTCAGCAGGGGCGTTCATCTTCATCACTCGCTTGACTGACGTAAGCTCACATCTTTGGAAAATTTCAATCAGGTAAAAAGACATGCAAGTGAATCATATTAGGAATGCAGAAATGATCTCCGGATGATGTTGTTCCATGCAGAATTTGTGCAGTGAGGCGGTGTGCTATGCAGAGCTCCTGAAGCGCAAAATTGAAAGGAACCAGCTGGGTCAGGACCACCGGACCTTCATCATGCAGGTATTGCGCCTGAGTAGTGAAGAGGGCTTTCATTTCCGAAAGAGTAAATGTCAGTACAGTTCTTTCTCCTCGGCATCATTGCTTCCTTCGATGGAATTCTTTTGCTTTCTGATGTTTTTTTTCTTTTCTTTTGTCTCTGATCTGAACCCCTCTCTCAGTTCTTTCTAACCTTGCTTATGATCTTTTTTTTTTTTAAAAAAAATCTCTTCTTACTTCCACCTTTTCTTTTTTTTCCCCACATCTTCCTCTTCTTTCTCCCGCTCCCTGCTTTTGGCCAGCTCTCTGTGGCACTTAACAACACAGAGCATGTGCGCACATATCTGTCCAGCTTGCCACGCGAGCTGGGCTGGAGGGCTGTGGAGCAGGCTATGGAGGAGTCGTGTGGAGCTGAAGGCAAGGAGCAAGTGAACAAGGCTTTGAATGGCCAGCTGTACAATGCTGACCTGGATCTGCAGAGAGAGGCTAAAAGGCTAATCACACACCTCACAGATAAGGTACTTCAACTGCACCATCAGACAGGGACATCTGACTGTTCATCTGAATATTTCATTATCTCGTCTAGTTTCTGATGCTGGAGATGACTGTTGAAGCAATTATAGTGCAAAGATATAAATAAAGAGCCTTTCTTCACAAGAGCAGGATCAGTGCTACGGTTGATCGATAGCCAGGGCTAGAAACTATAAGCCTGTTGGGCTGCACAAGCCAAAACAACTTATCCTGATTAATGCAATAATGCAAAAATGATTAGAAGCCTTAGAGTGTTAATGAATTAATGGGTTAAATTGGAAGAAAAGCTCAAGGGAGAGTGAAGCTTCCCCACCTTCAATTTATATGTAAATGGAAAGCGGATCTCTGACCTCGTACTATAATTTGATGGAAAAGTATAATACAGTTTCATTTGCTAAATAATTCCGACTATTTAATCTCATAATAATTTCCATGATATTGATGTAAACTACAATTATTTATTTACGCATAAAAGCAAAGAAGTAGGACTACCCCAGTCCTCAAACCCTGCATTCACTCCTTATACCTTGCAGACTCACTGGACAAGTTTAAGAAAACAAAGACTGACTAAAAATGATGAAAAACACTTATGCATGTCTACAGATCTCATCCTTCCTCTTGGCTTGTGTAATATGTTTCTGACTGTAAGACATGTCTGTCGCTCACCTTCTGCATCTTGTATTCCATCTGTCTTTATTGTCATCTATCTCATGATGCTTCATTCTTTCTGCTCCTTCTGTTATCGTTTTATGTGCAATTAAAAAGTAAATCAAAATTAATGCATTAATGCATTGTTAATGGCATTGTTGTGATAATAGATAAAGCAATCACTGGCTACATGAAAGAGTACGAATAAAAAATCTACTACCAGTGTTTGTGAGGGATGGTGGTGTGAGTGTTGGATGTTCCTAAAATACAACATGGTGCTTTTGCTGCAAACAGACACCCACAGCCACAAAGAGCAAACCTTTCCAGTTAAATCTGACACTAATAGACAATAATACACTAAAGCACTGATGCAATTTATACACAAGCATTTCCATCCCGAATTTTTTAGCAGGACGACAGCTGATAATGTTCAGTAAGTCACTAAGTAGTTTATGTCGTTACATTGCACTTGCCAGGCCAAACACACGATGCCATGGCAACAGGCAGTAACTCAAGACAGGAACACCCACCCTAATGCGACTAGAGTGACATGAGGCAAAAAAAATATAATAATCACTGCCAGGGTGAACACACAATAACTGTCTGAAGTGTTTCAGTAAGAAGCAGATCTGTAATTGCATGGATTAAATACTATAATGAAGCAAAGGGGGGGAAAGTCTCAGCACAGTAAACCCACCCCTGGCATCACCCATGGTGTAGAGGTTTGTTATTTGCCATCTTTTGTGACATTCTCCATTTTGACTTACTATGGTAGATGCTTCCTGAGCTTAGGAGATACATTCAGCACATCAGCCTCTCTCCAGACACCATTAATAATGATGATGTGAGTAGAATGTTTTATTTCCCCTCCCTGATTGATTTGTATGTAAACATTCTGTAAGTTCCAGGGAGATACACATCACTGACCTCTTGTGCTGTAACCTCTTCCAGGCTGTATCTCCACTAATGAAGTTCCTAGATTCCACCTTAGTCATTCTCAGTGAGTCACTGGTGAAGGAGAACCTGACAAGGTAATTTTTCCCTGAAGGAAAAATCGTGTAATTATACCTTGGCATGTAGCCATTGTAAATAACAGCAATATTGAGGAGTTGTGTTTAATCTATTAGTGGCTGTTATAAGTGAATGCAATGTAGATGTTCGGGTTCTGCTTGCATGCTTGTTTACTGTGATGAATGTGGGATTTTTGTTTGCCTTCACAGGGTTCTCTGGAGTCTCTGGGAGCTACTGCTGAGGATGATCCTGGACTCAGTGGCAGAGAACAGAGGTGTCCAGGTGGAGTTCTATACACGGTTCCAATACACTATAGAGGTCAGTGAGCTTTTGAATTAGAGTTTACATTATTAGATAGATTATTTAGTCTTGTAGTCTTTAGTGCAGAAATTAGAAGGTGTTGAGAAGGTGTTGGGTACCAGTGTACAAGACCTTCTCCATTTGTACTGGTTTGCTTTGTACTGGTTTGCTTTGTACTGGTTTGGCTCTCCTTTTTAGGGAGAAGTCCATTTTTTCTATTGATTTGAAAGGCAAGGCAAATTGGCACATTGCAATGGCTGGTGCTGGTGTGTTTCTCTTTCACCCCTGAATATGTTCTTGTGCTCGTGTGCACCATGCTGAGACCTTCTGAAAGCAGTACTGACAGTGACACAGTATTTGCTATAAATACCTTATAGCCTGTCACTTCTACTTCTTTTCTCTACTCAACAAAGACCATTGCTGGACCACATGTAGAGTTTAGAGCTATCCTGTGCAGCTTGTGATTCAATGACGGTTACAGTTTTTCTGTCCTCTAAAGCTCTGATAGATAGATAGATAGATAGATAGATAGATAGATAGATAGATAGATAGATAGATAGATAGATAGATAGATAGATAGATAGAATGTATCTTAGTGGTTAAGGTGATGTTCTACTGAATGGAAGATTGTGAGTTTGTATCCCAGGACCACTAAGTTTCCACTGCTAAGCAAGGCTCTTAACCCTCAATTGCTCAGTAGTATAAATAAGATACATTTAAGGACTCTGGATAAGAGCTTAGCCTGTTAGCTTTTACTTCACAGTGTCTGAGATAGATAGCTAGAGCGTTGTTATAGCTCACACTGGTTCACAGAATAGGAGCGTATTTGTGCCCATTCATTTTCTTTTGTCTGTCTCTCCATTGCCGTGTGCTGCCGACTGCATCCTTGCCAAGTCATTTCCTTTGTGCTGAGCCACTCTCTCAACTATAGAACTTGGCTTCAGATGATGGGATAGCAGTATGCACGTCCAACTGTCTCCCTCACATACTGTAGTTAACAACACTAACAAAACCTTTCAAGGGTCTCTGAGTGCATGGATGGCATCATAACTTTGAAATCGTTCATATTAGGGCTGAAGCCACACATTATAAGCTCATACCCTTCGGCGGAGTCCTCCTGATAGCTCAGGGTTCAAGGCCCTCTCAGGCACCAAGACAGGATGTTTGTTACCACATCCAGGAGACTTTTCCATTCTGAGCATTTACATGCAACTGAGTTGTTGTGCTCATCTCCAGACTCCATAGCACTTAGGGGGACTCCAGATTGGTTGTATAATTTTGATATACATCAATGCAAGAAATAAATGAACAACTAAGCAGAAACTTTTAAAGGACATCAGGAACATGCTGAGGCCAGATGTGATGACACCTGGTTAGTATGCTAGGTGCTGACAGGACTGGCCTGAACTGCAGCCATACTAATGAATTAGAAGCTTATAATGCCACACATCTGATATGCATGGGTAATTCTTCGGTGACCATCCAGCTATCTTTGGGAACTGGTAGAGGCCAGTCCCATCATTACAGAGTTGATCAAAGCTTTGTCTTGGACAGCAAGGTAGATTGTCTGGAATTCTGGGTTGCTGATCTGGTTTTGCATATAATGCTGAGTGTGGTTGGTGTAGTGCATCCACACTGCAAAGTTTGCAAAGTCTGCATGCCTAGAGAGGAGGGTTTGGACAAAACAATCACAGCAAAGTAGACTAGTCACAGCCCACCACTATGATACCAAAATACAGATTTATTCTCCAAGGTTCTCTGAAAGTCCACAGGCCTTTTCAGAGCTACAAGTAGGTGAGTCCATACAACAAAGGGTCTAACAAATGCTTGGGTACTTCTGGGAAGTGAGTCTGTCAATAAAGGGAAACTACATCAGGCCAATGGTTTCTGATAACCATGTTGCAAGGGTACAAACTTCAGCTCTGGTGTTGTCCTCCCCAGCTCTCTTAGGGTTCAAGCCCTTCCCACTTCTGGACCCTAAAATGTTCTACTCTGATCCAATAACATATAAACCCTTTCTCATGTAAGGATACCTAGGAGTGGCTCCCCTTTGGAGAGAGACAGTCCCGTGGACACATCACTCACTGGGTGGAGTGTGGTGTCAAAGGCTTATATGTTCCCTCAAATTGAGGTCAGAATATATTAACCTGCAAGAAGAACGGAGAGTCACCTGCTTCTTCCTGTCTCTTCTGAGACACCCTAATGGTCTGATCCTTTCAATGGAGTGGCTCATAGAAAAAAAAGGTTAAAAAAAAAAAAAAGCTCTGTGCTTCATACTGAAAGTCCTCAAGTGGGCTCACCAATGGTAATCCTTTATGAGGACCCCTTACCTAGCACTACAGCACAATGGTTGAATCATTAAAGGTAGCAGATCCAAATGGCCCTCTGAGACTTGATGTGCTGCCCAGTATCTGATTTTAGGCTTTTTACAGGGACTGCTGGATGATGGCTGGATAAAGTCTTTACCTAATCTGAAAGAGTACATGTCAGGCATTTTGGTTCATCATGACATAGTAGATGGCACCTTAGGCAGGAATGGTACAAGTCCTTGTTGATAAGGTCGCCCTGCATATTCTGGTGGTCTGATGATTCTTGTGGCTGAATACTAGGCTCCTGCATATGGTTATGCAGGCCAAATTTCTGAACCAGGCGGTTGACTTTGGCACTCTATCAGTCTGCGGAACAGTCTGTTCTGTGTTAGACCAGTTATTCCTCCGTGCAGTGACACAGTGCACTCTTTTGTTTAAGCAGAGATTGGCTCACTGTACATGACTGTACATTGTATATACTTACACTGTATCTTTGCTGTAGCCTTTTTGTTTACAGAAATTGGGCTTGCTATTTTTCACCAGCAACTTTGTTCCAAAACAACCCCAATGTGGTGACCCTAGCAGCCTTGCTCTCAGGACAATGATCATATTGATTTAACATGATATAGATAGGGTGCACACCCTTCGGGGTTCTTTGACAGTGGTTTGTTTAAGTAACCTGACTTAAATACTTAAGACTTTCCAGTCTGGAGCATGCCAGTTTCCAGTTTAAATCCGAATACGAATACAGACACAGATATTTGAAGTACTTAATAAAGACACATAGTGGCAATGCATAGTGTACAGCAATGTCATATTGTATTTTGTCCTTGTATCTCTGTGTGTGTGTGTGTTGTTAGTGCCTGCATCAACACTTGATTCTTATACAGTTCTATGCTACTGTCTTAGGCACACAAATTTTTAAATGAAAATTGGATGATTATTTTATGACTTCTGCATTATTGAGTCAGTAAAACAAAATGTAAGATTTCTGAACATTATCTTTCCAAATCAAATTTAAGGTTACAGAAATGTTTGTCAGGAAAGAAGGCTACATTTTATGTAATAGACCACTTTTGAGCCAAAAACCATAATGAAGGTATAATATTGACAGAGTAATAATTTCTACAGGTACAGTTGCCCTTATCATAAAGGCAGATGTGGTTGGATGCAGTTGCAAGCATTTTGTAGCTCCAAAGCATCAGGCAGAATCATAAAAAAATGGGTAGAGATCCTGGAGATCAAGCAGACAGGGCCATGCAGGGAAAGCAAAGTCGGAGTCAGGAAGAGGAAAATGGGATGAAAAGCCAGACTAGAAAGATTAAAGTAACATCTGACTGCAGATGCAGAAGAGAATTATGTCAAGTGCTCTGAAGTGTCAGGTTTCATTTCAAAGCGCTCCTCTTTAGCTTCCGTTAATTTTTGCCTCTTTAAATGATATTTGGTTGAACTATTCCTTTAATACTCAGTGTTTCCACTCTCATCATCATGGTGTTCAATGAGTTAATCATCAGTCATCCTGGCAGCCACTTGTCCAGTTATTAAAGGGAGACCCCACAAGAATGACAATGTGCTAGTAGTACGATTCCAAGTGATGGGAATTGGCAGGAATGCAGGACAGATTTGTATGAAAAGTCACGAGTTGCTAGGTTGCGTGGGTGAACATGCTGTGCTCCATATAGTTGGTCTATTAGCAAAGCAGGAATCCCATGCTGTTATGAGTGTGTGTGCCGGTCTGATAGAAGGCACTAGAAGAATCGAATCCTAATGAGAAGTGGTGCAGCATTTAGGAGCAGCTTGGACAAGGAGAGAGCAGAGAGCCTTAACTAAAATGTCTGGCCATTTAGGGAGAAAACCCATTATATCTGTTTTTTCTTTAGACCTTGGTGCGGTTCTTCCATGCTAATGGTGATGGGCTGCTCTTGGAGGACCTCAAATCTGGTGACTACAAGGTAAAAGCTAGTTTCACTGTTTGAACTTTTGGGACAAGCCATGCTAACTTGCTAGTGATTAAACCCCTTTGTTGTTGCAGGTCTTAGAGGAAGAGCTGCGACTGAACAAGTGTACCTCCTTCGAGCTGATCGAGCAGTACTTCCTAGAGAAGATATCTCAGCAGGTAGGCTCTAGCCCTGCTGGGCTTTGACACCCGTCCTGCAAAGGGAAAAAGGTGTTGATTAGAAACTGAGTCATCACAATGTGTCTCCTTCCTCTCATGATTATTTCCTTTTCTGCAAAATGGCTTTTGCTTCAGGCTTCACACTTGTTCTCAGTTGTTTATTTTGTTAATATAGATGATATTTACTACTCTTTGTCTACATTTCAGAGAATCTTGAAGCACAGTCGATTTGGGCGCATTAGTGTTAAATGTTACTACGATGCTCCTGAACAAAGACTCACCGTGGAGATACTGCATGCGGCTGATCTCATTGCCCTGGATGCTAATGGTGAAGCTTGACAGTAACATGCCCTGACCTGCACAGCTAAATCAAATCTCAGACATTTACATCAAAACTGTAATATAAATGGCACAAGTTCTAGTCCTGGGATTTACAGAATCATATGGTTTGTGCTCTTTCAGGTCTCAGTGATCCATTTGTCATAGTGGAGCTGTGTCCTCACCACCTCTTCCCTAACTCCAGGAGTCAACGCACACAAGTGAAGCTCAAAACTCTGCACCCGGTTTTTGATGAGCTCTTCTACTTGTAAGTAGGATTGGTAGACTACAAGGTACATATATTAGGTATATAGAACACTGTCCTCCTTCACAGGAACACTCTCGATCATGTGTCCACAGTCATGTAAGCCCTGAGCAGTACAGACACAGGTGTGCTTGCCTCACCTTCACTGTGATGGATTATGACTGGCTATCAACCAATGATTTTGCTGGGGAAGCAGTGGCCCCCCTGAGTGACTTCTGCTGGCCAGGCCGACCCAGTGCCACTGCTGCAGGGAAAACTCTGCAGCCGATTATCCTGCATCTGTCCCGCCAGAAACCGAGTGGTATGTTATCCCACTTTATTCCAAAAAAGCAGAAATACAGAATCTCCTTTGTGATATTATTATGTAGCGTGATCATATGATCGCATGATGCTAACATGAAGCTCTGAAGAAGGTATTTACAACCCTCCAGAAACTCACTCTTCCTGTAGTCATCTGAATGCGAGACTTTTATCACTGAGGAGATGAATAAAATATCGATTACCTTCATCCTCTTGATAAACTTATCCAACTGAATAGGGCTTAATAAAGAAATGGTTCAGTTTTCTGTATTTTGGATTTAATTGTCTGTATTCATTTATGGTATCACTAGTTTTTATAGATGTTTTTATTGGACTAGATTCCTTCCTGACTCAGTGTGTTTTACTGATCCAGAGAAACCAATCATGAAGATGCTGGAGGCAAGGACAGGAGACAGAGAAGCTCAAGAGTTTGTGCGAAAGCTGAAGGAGATCGAGAAGTCAATGGAGGAAGAGTAATTTTTCATTGGTGGTTTACAATACTGCCAACTATGTGCTTTTATACCTGTTGTACTATGTTTGCTATTTAAAAAGAAACTCTTTTAAATGTGTATTTTTAACTGTTGTCCAATATATATATATATATATATATATATATATATATATATATATATATATATAAAAGTGAGCTATATGAAATTGTTTAAAGATCAGTATTTTGTCGCTTGTCCAGCACTTTGTGTGCTGTGTTTTAATGTATTTGGCTCACTAAAGGAGCTCGTGAGAATTATATTAATTTAATAATAGTATATTTTTAAGTATGTTTAGATGGTAAGCTGTCAAATTAGATTTTCAAAGTTATATAAGGTCTAGTTTTCTGTGATTTGAAGTTTAAGAGATATTACGATATGTTTACGACTAACGCTCAACCGACATAAAAAAGATTATTCACTGTAACGTGTTTCTGGTACTTTTAAGATCAGCGAGAGGGTCTGTTTTACGAACGGAAAAAAAAAAATCTCTTATTGAGGAAAATGCTTTCACAAATCTGTTTGAAAACTGTGAACTGTGAACATTTGTTCTGGACTCACACTGGACTATGTTGACAATTTTACTGTAGCATTTTTGTGAGATCTTGTCTTTCCTAAAGAATGTTTAATTATGCTAAGTGGTTCTTCAGTGTACTGGTTTTAATGTTCAGACGGTTTTTCTCATCGTTTTGCATCAGGCAGAGACAAGGGCATCAGCTGAGTTTACAAAAAAGGGCTTCAAATTTTACACAGTTCCAAGTGGTCTCCTTTTCCTTTTTGAATTTTAGAAAGACAGACATATAGTTAGGGGTGATTAAGCATAGCTAAAATATATTTCCTGTTTTAACAACAGTCCCAATTAACCCAGTTTTGAAACATTAAGCACATTCCCCATTTGTTTGACAGATTTATTGATTAAGAAAGTGGGATTTTTAATGCTTGGAGCATATTTCGAGCCAAACCTTGAAAACTTCTGATGTTCCAGACCACCACGGCATTATTCTGTGGCCCTGGTGAAATATTCTCATTGCTCCATTCTGAGTATAAATAGCAAAGTCGTCTCCTCGTGACTGCTCTAAAGGCTCTCCACTTTGCTCTTTCATCCCTGTTGTTTGTGTCAGTGTATTGTAGCACCGTCGGCACTGCGGGTGCAGATATGTTTGCTCTGCAGGTTGATATTAAGGTTATTAGAGTGAAACTGAAGGAGCTGGAACGACGGTTTATGAAACGTACGATGCATGCGTGTGAATCCAGTTGTTCCTGATTATTAATTAAATGGCAAGAAATGCAAGTGCATTGGGTTCAAAATCCTCAATGCAGTCGTATCCAAGCAGTGCAAACATAGCAGTGAATTCTAATAGATTACTGGGATTGTTCATGCAGATGAGAAAACAAGTTTTCTGATCCTATTCTCATTTCCTGATAAAAGCAAACTGTGTCACCTGACACTGGTACCTGAATCCCAGCAGGCACCAGATCACTCTGTCTGGACGTTATGAGGCTACAGGCTACCCTTTGACGTCGCTAAAATTAATGTTCTGTTTATTGACTCTATAGTTAATTATATCTATTTAGTTCAGTGATTTTTCAGTTGTGTGGTTTGTCCTAATGTCAAGCTTGATCAGTCCTGGAGCGTGAAAATATGCACTGACCTCAGTGTAGGGCAGCAGTTAATCCCAAATCATTTAACTTAGTGACATGCTCGAGGAGACACCTGAGGATAAACTTATAGCCTGATGGGTTGTGATGCTTTTCTGTTCATCACGGTTGTACAGAGTGACTATTTGACTTATTATATCCTTCCTTGAACCAATCTGGCCATTTTTCTCCTAACCTCTCTTATCAATAAGGTTTTCTGCCCACAAAACTGTCAGATGTGTTTGCCCATTCTGTATAAACTCTGTAGAGTCTGTAGAAATCTGAAAAACGGTAATATATAGCACCAATATTTATGCCACGGTTAAAGTCACAGAGCTCAGACTTTTCCCCGTTCTTATGTTTGATGTGAAGATTAACTGAAGCTCTTGACTTGAATCTGCATGATTTTATGCAGCTGCCACATGACTGGCTGACTGATATAAATCTCTAGTATATGCTTTTGCCTGATTTTACAGAAATAAGTATGAAAATGTTGATTGTAATGAATGGTATGTTCACAAGTAACCAGTATTAGCTCTCTTAGCATAGCATTTCTCCTCCTCAATGAAGTACAGTATCATCATTTTGAGCAATTCTCGGTTAAAAACTGTAGCCGTGGTTTTACGGGTGGACTCCTGGATCACAGAGAATAGCCAGAGGTCAGAATGATGTAGCAGAGACCTTTTATAAGCTACACTAGTAGTGTCCAGGGGTTTTGTGACGGCTTTGCTATTTTTACTCACCAAGGAAACAAGCAAATGGAAATTCCTCTCTAAACATTCCAGCTCTGCCGGTACTCCACTCACTCGTACAACCATGAATGTAAAATTATAACCTTCTGGTTTGTTATGTTAGTGTGATAGCAGTAGCACAATATTGCCAATTCAACTACTTTAGATTTTCTTTCTACTTTTACACCACTATCCCTCCACTCTTACCTCCAAATACCAAACCTCTTGGGTTTTTTTTCCTAAGCAAGCTTTCCCTTCCACACAAACAAGCCTGGAAGTCCACCATCACTGCTGTCAGCACCACTGCTTAACACTTTCGGTCGTACTTGAAACTGTCGGCACTTCACTGTGTCCTTTGTGATTTGACTAATGCTGTATTATGTGTGCGCATGTGTGCGTGTATTCAATAAAAAGTTTAAAAAAACACTACAGCCGAACAAAAGGCTTGAAGCGAAATGTGTTGTAAATGAAAATGTGGAACGTTATGAGGGCTCAGGTGGAGATGGTGAGCTGCTTTTTATGGTAAGCTCCCTCTTCTGTGGTGTACAGTCTCCCTCCAGGTCAGACTCTGAGAAATGTGGTGTTCAGGAGAGCTGACAGTGGACCAGCTGAGGCATCATCAGCCTTTTCACTGGAGCAGTTGTTTCTCTCTAACATCTTTAGCCCCTGTGTGAATATTAACACCTAGCATGACACACAGGTCTCAAACCCCAGCATCTAATGTCTTTACTTATTTATTTATATAATTAAATTTTATTTAATTATACTACATCCAAATAAGCTTTCCTAAAGCACTGGATCCGTAAATATTGGATTGATCATAGCTTTTGTCTATATTGACATCAATATAGGCTTTAATTCTGACCTCATAATTTAGAAGAAGAAACCTTTATTATCGCCACACATACATTACAGCGTAGTGGAATTCTTTTTGTCGCATATCCCAGCTGAGGAACCTGGGGTCAGAGCGCTGGGGCATCTTTGATGTAATGCCCCTGGAGCAGAGAGGGTTAAGGACATTGCTCAATTGCCAGTGGCAGCTTGGCAGTGCTGGAGCTTGAACCCCAACCAGAGCCACAACCAATTGAGCTACCACACACACACACACACACACACACACACACCATGCTCATACTCATTTGATATCAGTACTGTTAATGTCATTTCTCTCGAAATTCTCTCACGATGTTGTCCGAAGACAAAATGATCACGTTTCAAATCATGAGCGTTATACCTGCAGTCACCACCAGGTGTCCCCACAGAGCCAGAAATAACTAGCCCTGATTATTTGGCTGGAAACTACAGTAGGTGAAGTACTGAGAAGTAGAACAAGGCTATCAGCAGATTCCAGTAACACAGTCAAGCCTACTAGATTTACAGGAACTGTGTACAACTACTGTTTTATACAATACAACATTTAAAATATTCTTGTTAGACGTGTTGCTCCTTCTTTTTTTCCAGCAACACAAGTGTAAAGTAAAGCCGTGTTCAGTGTGAGACGTGCAGAGCAGCAGTGCAATTATGAAAAACACATTAAGACACAGCACAGACACCCAGTTATTATCCTCAATTTGGCCACCAATTTGGTAACTCTACATATCAACACAATAATGAGACGTGCTTTTTTCTTTTCTTTTTACCACGCACACCATTTAATCACGCTCTGAGAAGTAGAGTCAGTTGTTCCCTTTAGCTCTGTTTTCCACTGAATAGATATTAAAGCAGAAAAACAAAACAAATCCAAACATCATCACACACTACACACTACACAGGCACACAAAGCACTTCGACTGCGGTTTGTTAAGTATTTATTATTGTCAAAAAACTAATAAAAAATATTATTTAGGAACAAGGCACACAATAAGCTACATTATAGAGTTGAGTTAAAGACAGGAAAAGCAAAATGAAGGAAATTCTCATTTCTACATTGTTTAGATCACAAAATAAATCATTAAATCATTAAATATTTTTCCTTTCACAAATTCTTTTTGAATGATATTGTGGAATAGTCTAACATTGTGTAGACGAAACTTTACGGTTAATTTTATTATTTTATTTATTTTTGTATCAGAGCCGTTGATGTATCTTTTAACCGCAGACATTTTTTTGTTTGCATTGTATTTTGTTATTATATATACCGAGCCAAGCAAACTGATTGCTGGAGAAGAAGATCCACCGATTTAAGAGTGTTGCTGAACAGGTAAGATATTTTATTTATATTTATTCTCTAGTCGGCTAAACAATTTAAATCTATCAACAAGGCTTTGTTGCTGAATTTGTCCCCAGTGTTACCAAGTAGATAGCTAGCTAAAGTTACGTCAGTGTTAAAGGAGAAGTTCACTTCCAGGACGAAAATCTACAAATAATTACCTCACCCCCTCGTCATCCAAGATGTTCATGTCTTTCTTTCTTCAGTCGTTAAAGAAATGATGTTTTCTGAGGAAAGCATTTCAGGATTTCAGTGGACTTCAATGGTGCCCGCGAGTGTGAACTTCCTGAATGCAGTTTAAATGCAGCTTCAAAGAGTTCTAAAGCCCAGGAAGAAGGCTCTTAGGGAAACCATCGGCCATTTTCTTAGAAAAATAAAAAATTGTATGCTTTTTAACCACAAAAGATCATCTAGCACTAGCTCTGGGATACACATCCGCGACACTACGTAGTATGTAATCATGTCGTGTGACATAGGCGGAGCTACAGACCCAGTGTTTACAAAGCGGACGTCCAAAGATCAAGGAAGTGCAAATAAGTCAAATGCTCTTTCCTAACAAAAAGGTACATATGACTTTGTGTCATTTCACAAGAAACAACTTCGCAGCGGTCCTCCTTCTCCACACTAGTAAACACTGGTAGTATGTAGCATCGTGGCTGCACATCCCAGAGCTAGTGCTAGATAAGCTTTTGTGGTTAAAAAGTATATAATTATTTTTTTTTCTAAGAAAATGTGCAATGGTTTGGCTAGATAAGAGCCTTCTTCCTGGGCTGGGATCATTTACAGCTCTTTGAAGCTGCTTTTAAACTGCATTCAGGAAGTTCAGACTCGCGGCCACCATTGAAGAACACTATATGGAGATAAATCCTGAAATGTTTTTTACTGATTAGACCCAAGCAAAGTTGAGTAGTGGCTTATGGTAATAAGAAGGCAGGAGGATTAAAATAGCAGTTTAGAGTTATTGTGAGAGCTTCTCAGTCAGCCCCTGAATTCAGTAGTCTGGATGCTGATCTTATCACGGAGTCGGATATTTTAAGATTTCTCTCTCTCTGTCTCTCTCTCTCTCGCTCTCTGACTGAGATGCACAGAGTGTACTGTAATATTAGCCACATTGTTTCAGCATGTAGTACATATAGACAAGATATCTTAAGATGGAGTTTAACATTCACTCATCTCTAGTCACTTTAGTGAACAGGATCATTTTTACTCTTAAGCCCTATAGTTCTATATTGTGTTATGTAGCGCTGTGTCTTTATGTATCTACATCAGGTTCCTGGAGGAACGTCGTTTCATTTCACTCTGCACTGAATCAGATATAAACGGTCAAAACCACAATAAAAGCGTCTCTTGACTATCTCGTCACACACTTGTAATCCCACACACCCTTTGAAATGAGCATGTAATGACCAGCTGGGGAAATGTGTCACTTGTTGAATTACTCGAACCCACTGCTGACATGACTTGGAATTTTTCTTTTCCTGTTAATCTTCCATCTCATCTCTAATTACTTGTCATAAAGTGGAGACCCTCCGAGACTCAGAGCTGGTTCACTGTGGTACATCCTACAGCAGGCATGTGTGAGGGGAAAAAACACTTTTTTTTTTCTCTTGAGACTCTCTTTACATGTTTTCTTGCTGTACTGGCAGCAGCTCATAAAGCGAGCTATGGGCTATTAAGTTCTGAGTAGCTCCTGCTGGTGGTCAGGCCCTGTTAGATATTACAAGTGGTGTGTGGGCCTTCCAGGACACAGCACGGCTCCTTTCCTGCTTACACACTCCGTCTCAGCAATGGATTGATATCAGATATCAGGTCATGATGTATTGCTTTAGGATGTCATCTATTGTGTTTGGCTGAGAGAGAGAGAGAGAGAGAGAGAGAGAGAGAGAGAGCTGTGACGAGCTGTGATTGCGTTTACATCCAGGATCATAGCAGTGAAGGATCACTCTCGCTCTCACACATGGTACATATCAAGACTTAGGAGCAGGCCAGGGCCTGTTATGTAATAAAACATACGAGTGCAAAGGACTGTTTTTGGGATAAGGGAAAAGAGGCATAATGCCTCCTGGGACTGTAAAAAAAAAAAAAAACTCCAGCATATAGAGCTTTGATTAAATGGAAAGAACAGGATGAAGTGCAGAAGTATGCAGACAGAGCTTATCATAGAGACTAGAATAAACAAGAATGACAAAGAGACCTTTTTATACAGTGGAATGCTTCCAGGTGTTGACATGATTGTACAGTACAGATAAATATCTGAGACCCAACTGAAAATCTGGGATTTTGTTTTTGTGATGTTAACTCATTTGGACAAAAGATCTTATCCCATCCACTGATCCGACAGATCTGATCTAATACGAAACATCAGGTGTTACACAAACTTGTATTGTCAAAAAAGAGAAAGACTGAATGCTAAAAACTCAACGAATACTAAAAAAACAGCAAATAGAAGCATTTTTTTCACTCGTGCTCTCAGATTTTTGGACCTCACTGTATATCCCCAAACCAAACGTTCAGCTTTCGTGATATCAGTACCAGGAATCTGAGTCTCTAATGACTGGGTGGGGTGTGTAATCAGGTGTAATCATGCACATATTTTATCTTATAAATCCCAGATTTCTCTGAATTTAATTCATCTTCCTCTGGAACACAGACTTTCTGGACATTCTAGACTTTCTGATTCACACATGGTCCTGTATTTGGAATTTTTTTTCCTCCCATTCTTTGGACAGGCATCAGGTCGAGAGTGGAGAAATTGCGGTGTTTGAGGTAAGACAAGGGAGAAGGAGGAAGTTTGGCAGACTGCCCTGCTCAGGGGTGGCTCCTGCTTTTAACAAGACTCTGATCCTCCAGCACTTCTTCTGCTGTGAAGCAGATCTAATCCTCCTGCAGACATCGCTGAAAGAGTTTGTTTGTGACGCAGCCCAGTCCTGCTTTTCTTTCCTCTGTGGGATTATTCCTGCAGTGAACGAGGGCTGCTCTTTTCTTACCTGGATCAACCCTCGAGCGCAGGATTACGCTCATGATATCGCAGCAGATGTGTTTATTCTGGAGATTTATGCTCACTGAGCTGTCATTAACTGCAAGGCTGCTTTGCTTAGGCCATGTTGCAACTTGCTCGGTGGAAGTTTTTAGGAGTTTTCTTACCGGAAACCCCCGGCTTCTTTACAGAGAGCTGCTCAAAGCCACTGTCATCAAAAGCGACAGTGAGAGAGGGTTAGCCTTTTATTAGGAAAAAGAGTTACTAACCTAATTATGCTATTGAGTGCAGGTGGTGATTAGGAATGTAAAAAAAAAACCCTTTCATTTGCTATATTTCCTCTCAAAAGAGTTTTTATTTTGACGGTATTCTTAGTCCATGACCCAGTGAACCAGTATCGACGTATTAATTCAAAGTACTCCTGTGAGGCATCTACTAAATGCTGTAAATGTTAATATAAGTTGTGAAATAGCTGCAGTTTAGTAGAAAGTCCAGGAAACTCCACCTTCTCCTAGCTCACTTTGTACATACAATCTCTCCAAGGAGTAAAACTGAGCACTGAGAAATTAAGAGAAAGTATAAATAATCTGTCAAAATCTTACTCAGTTACAAAGTGGATGTTTCCAGCCAAAAATGTACTCAAGTGAAAGTCAAAAGTTGTTACTTTAATATGACTCAAGTACTAAAAAAAATGGAAAACATCAGATTGAATAAAGTTAATGCCATGATTTCATGTGAAAAGTAACTATTACTGAATTTTTAAAAACATATATTTTACAGCACTGGTGCATTACAACATTTGATCTCTGTATGTCTGAAAAACTTCACCCTATCACACACAGTGAAGTTCAACTGAGAGAAGAGAGTTCTCCTCCAAGCTTATATGGTAGACGCCCTTATCCAGAGTTACTTACAGAAGTGCTTTTAAAAAAGAAATACATCCTGATATTGGTTCACTAGGTCAAAGACAAAGAACACCATCAGTCTAAAACTCTGTTAGGTAAAAATCCAGCAAGAAAAACAGACAGACTTCAAGAAAACTAGGTTGGTCTTTAAAAGTGGTTTGAAGGCAGGCAGTGACTCGGCTGTTCAGACATCTAAGGGAAGTTCATTCCATAACCCAGGTGCCAGAACAGAGAAGAGTCTTGATGCAGGTTTGTCTTGTACCCTGAGAGATGGTGGGATTCAGTGGAGCTGGAGGATCTGGGGAAGTGTGGTGCAGTGCAGAATGTGATAAGTGCTTGGTGATAAGTGGGTAATCAGTATATCAATAAGTATCAGTGTACCAGAAGCCACTGAAGGGATTGTAGCAATGGGGTGGCATTGGAGAACTTTGGAAGGTTGGAAACAAGTCACACAGCTGCATTCTGGATGATTTGCAGAGCTTGAAGAATAGCACTCAGGGGTAGATCCCACCTCTTAGGTTGCAGGTGATGACCTAAAGATTTTTTTCTGAAATTGTTTTATTTGAATGCCATGCTACCAGACCACCTCCTGGATTACCACAACCAGCTCCTTAGAAGAAAGTTTAGTCAAGTGTACAGCTTTGGAGAAGCCGGTAATCCAGTATTGAAACCCACACTGGTGTGAGAAGATGGGGCACGATGGTCAGCCAGAGGTAAATTGCATGTTGCTGAATCAGTGCACCATGTAGCACCATTGCGGGCAAAAAGCCATACCTCTAACAAGGCTAAGCAACTCTACTATGCAGGAAAACACAGGAACTGGAGTGCAGAAAAATGGAACAAGGTCTCTGGACTGATGAGTCAAATATTTGAAATGTTTGGCTGTAGCAGGAGGCAGTTTGTTCACCGAATGGCAGGAGAGTGATACAATAATGAGTGTCTGCAGGCAAAAGTAAAGCATAGAGGCAGATTTTTGGCTGCATTTCTGCAAATTGAGTTGGAGATTTGGTCAGGATTAGTGGTGTCCTCATTGCTGAGAAATACAGGCAGATACTGATCCATCATGCAGTATCATCATGAGACATCTGATTCACTCTAAATTTATTCTGCAGCAGGACAATGAGCCCAAATATACAGCCAATGTCATTAAGACCTATCTTCAGCATAGAGAAGTACAAGGAGTCCTGGAAGTGATGGTTTGAGCTCACCAGAGCCCTGATCTCTACATCATCCAGTCTGTCTGGGATTTCATGAAGAGACAGTAGGATCTGATGCAGCTTACATCACACAGAAGATCTGTGGTTAGTTCTGCAAGATGTTTTTGGAACAACCTACCTGCTGAGATGCCTTCAAAAACTGTGTGCATGTTTACCTAGAAGAACTGACGCTGTTTTGAATGGAAAGGCTGGTCACACCAAATATTGATTGGATTTGGATTTCTCTTCTTTGTTAATTGATTAAATAATTATTTACACCTCTGTTTTTTAAAAAGAACGGCATTTTTTCACACCTGCCTAAAACTTTTGCACAGTACTTTATATTAGCCTCCGAACATGAAGGATAAGAAAAAAACAAGAGTGACTCTAAAGTCTGGTCCAAATACTCTAACATTCTGCCAGGTGGAGTGAGAGGATTAGCCAAAGGTGGTTGTTTCACATATTGTTGTGAGGATCAGGCACATAAACGCTTACAGTAATACAATCCAGTCCTCTCTGCCTCCCTTATCATCTGCTTAAGCCTGTTCTTCTGCTCCAGTAAGCAGCCTTCAGGACTTTAACTGCTGAAATAAAAAGTTCTTCTTTAAATGGCTGAAATTCATCAGGAACACAAGGCACTGAAATTGTGTATTTTATCTCTACATAACCGCTTAGTGTTGCTTATTGGGGAAAAAAAGGTGCAGGAAAGCACATCATATGTGGGCCATATTTGTGCTAATACCACAGTAATGCATTCGATTCACTGGTTTTTATTAAAACTGTGGACACAAACCAGAATGTATGAGAAACGGATGAGGAATTTCGCCTGTTTTTTAAACTTGTGTCAGTGATCTGTAATCCTCTGTTCTGAGGGCCACTTGAGTCTTAATTGAATGCGTAGGAGCAACACTCTTGTATTTCACCCCACCATCCACCCCCATTCACCACCTGTCTTCTGAATAGGTTTCACCCCCCTGTTTTTTTTTTTTTTGTAATGCTGTAATCTTGAATTCATTTCCTGTCCTGGTTTTCCACAAGCAGGGCATTTGTGGGTCAAGTGGTCAGTCACAGAGCCCTTAAAGATCCACAGCTTCTTCCCTTTGATGTTTGGTGCATCCAGTAAGGTCTCCGGGAACAACACCATAGAAAGAAGAAGAATGTCATTTGGTCGCCATGGCTACAGCTTCCTGGTTCACCCTGAGGTCAGCAGACACTCTTCCAATAAGGCTTGACTAATCATGCTGAAGCATCAGACGTTACACTGTTCTAATTATGCGAGAGAAACAATCACTTAAAATCTGAACACAGGTGTAATATATATATTTTTTTTGCTTAGTGTGCAGATTATATGTATATATTAAGAGGCTGTTGGTTAGCAGAGAGTCAGGAGAGTGAAGCAAAGGCAAACATTCAGCCCTTGTTTAAGAATTTTACAATAATATTAAAGCAAGGTGAGGCTTATGAAACCTTATACGCCTGAGGGCCTCAGCAGCCCACCCACCCAGGACGCTTAAATAGAGCAGGCAGTAAAAATGCTGCAGGACGAGTTTTTTTACACAAAGTGGACATGCTTCCCAGTGAGAATTTATTTACATGATAAGTATTCGGTTGCAGTCTTTCGAATCGAGTTCAAGATATGCTTTATTATTGGTTAAATGTTAAATGCTGCCAAAACCAATATCTATGCAATAAAAACCTAAATATCATATATTCAGTAGAAGAAAAGTACACACATACAGTTACATTATTTACTGTCCAGTGTCACCCAAATGAGGATGAGGTTCCCTTCTGAGCCTGGTTCCTCTCAAGGTTTCTTCCTCATATCATCACAGGGAGTTTTTCCTTGCCACCGTCGCCTCAGGCGTCTCATTAGGGATAAAATAGTGACTTTAATTTAAACTTCTCTTTAACAATGGCCATTGTTAAAAGCGCTATACAAATAAAGTGAAGTGAATTGAATAGTCTCTAAAAGCAAATACCGAAAAATGTAAACTTACTGTATGTCTAAGAAATGTAATGATCATTTTTATTTATTGTTTTGTCTTTAGAAGAAGAAGAAGAAGAAGAAAAAAAAAAAGGAGGAGAAGAGGAACCACTTTCTACTGGTCAGGGTTGTCAGAGACTATACTGGGAAAACTGGGTGTGAACCAGGAATGCATGGGCTGGTATACAAGTCCATCATATGGCACCATGCATACACACACACACACATACACAATAATATTTCAGAAAACAAAAGGTATATGTTAATTATAATAATAATGATGGTGTATTGGGTTCAGCTGAGAGATCTCAGTAAAATAAAGTTTACTTTCTGCATCAAAATCCTGGGACTCCATCAGCTTCTTTGGCTGAAGAGCTTTCTAACACAACACACACACACACACACACACCCCAGACATACACACACATACCTGGTAATTGGTGATTTAGAACAGTTAATTAGCTTACTACAATCTTTTTGAGAGGTGTAAGAAAACACACCCTGGGAACCACTAATAAATCTTCGGGTCTAATTTGATGATATATTTTCTTTTTTATTTCTAACACAATTAAATTGAAATGATTCGATTTTGAAATCAGTCAGAGTCAAAGGATTTAAAAGTGCATCAGTGTCTATGTTTTCCTCAGTATTTGACCCCACACTCTGTGTTGACTCTGCTCTGAGCTTTTCTTTGGTTATATAGTTTAGCAAACTGATTTCGTGTGATTGATATTTTATTTGTAACAGAACGCTTACATTACAAACCTTGTTATAAACACTACACACAATGCACTGTAAATAATTTCCTTTTGTGTGAGGGATAAGCAGAGACAAGCCTCCATTCTTTTCCTCCCCTGACCCTCCTGACTCCTGACTCCTGGAATACGGCACTAGACTGTGGGAATGCTCTGGAGGGGAATGCTCAAGTATGAAAATTTAACAATTACGTTTAAGTCACAGACTATTGAGTACAACAGTGCAAGTGCTGTGTGTGACTAAGTAGAGAAAAAACATCCTCGATGCACATTTTAACAGCACATTTTCCTTCCTAAAGCCAGAGGGCAGTGCCACCTCTCAACTGCCCCTTTCCCAGCAGGCCTCTAGGGGGCAGTGATGCAGCCATCGCTGCTGGAGGGAGCAAGTGGGAGCCTTCTGATGAAAGTAGAGCAGCTGTCCAAATGTTATTTCAGCATTCTTTCAAAAACACACAGCAACACCATGTTTCAGTGAAGATGGTTTTTCTCAGCTTTCTCATCTCCCGCTGAGAATGGAGAACATTTTCCCTGTCGAACACACATGTCCATGTTATGTAACGTTCTTTAACCCTGAAAAGCTCTAAAGAACCAAATCACCTCCTCTTATGTAATCAAAATACTCGCAGAACAACAGGCCAAAAATAAGGGGAAATCAGAAATCACTCAGCTGGAGTGGCCAGACTTTTGGTATTTATCGTCATTTTGTGCTTAACAGGATGTCGTTGGACTGCTGTGATACTCTCTGATAAATGCTCACGGAAAAGAGAGATTTATCACATGCCCTGTTCGCCAAAACACTCAGGATGTGTTGATGCTGCTGACCTGACAGGATCAAAGTTAGCAAGTGTGTGGATAAGTGTATACTCATGTGTGTGTTTGTGTGTGTGTGTGAGTGGCAATTCCCTCTGGCTTTAATTCCAAAGGGGATATTTGTTTGAAAAGAAGAACACAGCTGGAAGAGCATCTGGATCCAGACTATCTGGCTGGGCATCCTGCAGAGTCTCATCACACCCTCACAAAATCTCTCTGTTCTGCTTCAGTCTCTTTCTGTGCTCTTGTTTTGCTCCATCTGAGCCTCCTCCATCCCTCTATTCTATTTCTTTTACCTTTAAGGATTTGTCCCTGTATTTTTTCCTTCGCTACGTGACAGAATATGATACTCCTCATCACAGAACACCAAGACACATGAATAGATGCTGATGCCGAGATTACTAAGAATGTGAAAGATTATTTCAGAGAGAATGTACAGTGCCTTACATAATTCACCCCCTTTGACCTTGAACTTTTCTCTATTTTCTATTTTTTTGTTACAACCTGGAATGGAAATGAACTGAGTTTTCACTATTTGATTGGATCAAATAGGTGAAAAGTATTCACCAGCCTGGTCAATACTTGGAGAAAAAAAAAACTATTATACAACCAATTACAGCTGCAGGTCTTCTGGGGTATGTTTCTATCAGCTGTGCAAAATTGGATCCTGATGTTTTTGTCTTGGTAAGATTACTCAAACTGTGTTACATTGCAAGAAATTCTGGTTTTAGACCGGACTGGTGGTTGTCCTGTGGGAAGGTGCTCAACTATTTTGCAGACTAGAGTTGTTTCTAGGATTGGCCTGTTTTGTTTTTTGATTACGCTCACTTCCCCTGTCCCTGCTAATAAAATCCCTATAATATCCCCATAACTATGCTACCACCACCGTGCCTCAGTGTAAGAATGGTGCTCTCAGGGTGAGGTGCAGTGCAAAATTCAGTATCCAGGCTGTAGTTGTCCTCTCCTTTCTGGGCTGTGGATCTCTCCAGCATCTTCAGAGTTACTCTTAAAGGTCTCTTTGTTTGCCTCTCTGACTAATGCCCTCTTTACCAAGTACTTCACTGTTGGGCCTACTACTCATCGGAAGGTTATGAGTTCTAATCCCAGGTCCACCAAGTTTCCACTGAGCAAGGCCCCTGAGCAAGGCCCTTAACCCTCAATTGCTCATTTGTATTAAATGAGGTAAATTGTAAGTCACTTTGGATAAGGGTGTCTGCCAAATGCCAGAAATGTAAATACTTCAGGTGTTAAGACAGACTGATGTGGATACTGCTGATGAATTGATGTGTAATGGATGATGTTGATGTTAACACTGGTCACTAGTGGGTTCTTGTCAATTTGGGTGGATTTTCACTTGATTTTGATCAATTTGTTGTTCCTAAATGAAGGCATATACAGTAAAAATAGACTCCATGTTTATAAAAGCCATGTAAATAGGGGCAGTGGTGGCTCAAGTGTTTAAGGCTCTGGGTTGTTGATCAGGGTTCAAGCCCCAGCACCACCAAGCTCCACTGTTGGGCAATTGAGCAAGGCCCTTAACCCTGTCTGCTCCAGGGGTGCTGCATCATAGCTGCCCCTGCGCTCTGACCCCAACTTCCTCAGCTGGGATATGTGAAGAAAAGGATTCCACTGTGCTCTTATGTATGTGTGGTGATAATATAAACTTCATGCCCTCAGTTCTTCTTCTTCTTCTTCTTCTTCTTATATTGTGTACACAAAAATCCACAATATATTTAATTGCCCAAAATAATATTTTTTCATCATGTTATGTCATTACACACTTCTGTACAATCTGAACCATTACAGTTTACACCCATTGCTGTATTTCCAATTAGTTTAAATGTAAGGAATATGAGTGTCAGTAAAACTCTGGCTGATTTCTATACACTAAAAATCACAGATATCACAGACATATCACAGAATATAGTTTACTCGTCTGTGTTATTAACACATTAACTAACCAACATGTACTAATGTTATTTATTCACGCATGAATTTATCAGACTCACGTCATAGTTAAGATTAGAGCTTCATTAATTCCCGATTAGCTCATGATTTACCTCAGCATCTGTTCATACTGCAGTATTTACTTGGTCATTAATGTTTCTGCATGAAAGTCAGTGTTCCATATCACACACCCAGAGTGATGCATTGTGACAGGCAGATTTCCTGGAACACACATCATCTTCTCAGAAACAATATTTTTTTCCTCATGAGCTATTTCTGTAAGCCTTCAGCACATTTTCCTGGAAAAATAGACATTAAAGCAAAGAGTGTTTCTTTGAAAATGCTGTTTCTTGCCTGTTTCTTTGAAGAGAGGGCATGAAGGATAACTCGAGCTCATACGCGTACTCATCGGTGTTCCTTTAGCAACATACTTTTAGAAGAAGAAACATCTATCTCCCAGGCTACAGGTTTTTCCTGCCAGCTCTACGATAACAACATGAATGCAAATAGGCTGTGAAGTTGGTTTGACTTTCATGTAAAGGTGCAGCCTGAAACAATTAATAACAACCAACGGGCTGAAAAGAGAATATATTTAATGCGCTCATTCTTATTCTTAGAGCCACAAGGAGAGTGAGCTCTGTACTTTGTACTTTGTATTTAAACATGACAACACTCGTGACCATCAACGTGTAGCTTCACTGATTCAGATGTAAACATTACCAAATGGCTTCCAGCAAAGAAGGATGAGTAAAGTCTGATCGCAACCAACTGTCTGTGGCCACACACACATGATTACTAAGAGTTAAAGGAATAAGGATTGCGAAGGCATGTGCATGACACAACTCTAGGGATTTTTGATGCAAAACATCCTGGAGGAAAATAGTAGAAAGGGCCATGATGCAGAGAGGAATGCATTTCAGAGATTTCATTCATTCAGAGACCAGATGCCACTGCAGGAGTTCTGGCCCAGGAGGGAAACACACTCTAGAAGGATCACCAGTCCACTGCAGGGCACCCCCCCAACACACACACACACACCCACAGACATACACACACACATAAACATTCAGTACAGATTAGTGAGTCTGTTCCAGAAGCAGCCATGTTAAGCTCATGTGTTCTGGATCATGCGCAGATCCTTTCATTCTCCACACTTCTATCATTCTTCTCTCTTCTATCATTCTGGTAGAGGTTCATCTTGCTCCCAGAACATTTACATTACATCTCTTTTTTGTTAATTTCAGACTGGTCTTCTGATTCTTAGTGCTGAGGAGTGGGTATGACCTCTATATTTCATTCTCCCTGTATATTCCTTATATTTCTCTCAAGTCTCTAAGTCTTCTTGGGCAGTGTCAAGTAGTTAAGGCCCTTGTTTGTTTATAGGAAGGTTGGGGTTCAAGCCCCAGCACCACCAAGCTGCACCACTGAACCCTCCTTGCTTTTGGGGCACTGTATCATGGCTGACCATGTCCTCTGACCCCAGTTTCCAAAGCTAGGATATGCAAAGGAAGAACCTCACTGTGCTGTAATGTATATGTGGCAAAAATAAAGGCTTCTTCAAAACAGTTGATTGTGAGACCTTCACTCCTGCCCCGTGGAGGCTGTTGGCGATAAGACTGACCTGTTGTTGTTGGGGTTTTTCTTTACAGCTTTTACAATGTTTCTGTTATTACATGTTGTTGTTTTCCTTGGCTGACCTGTCTCATGTCTGACCAGTGCTTTCTTTCTTATTCAGGACATTCCACATTGTTGTCTCAGCTATGCCCAGTGCTTGTGCAATGCTTCTGATTGATTTTCTTTCTTCAGCTTGTTTTTGTCCCACAGACAGAGCTATTAATTGTTTAAACAATCAATCTACGCACCTGGGAAACAAGAAACACCTGTCAATCACATGTTCCAGTATTTCTGAAAAATGGGTGGGTTCAAACAATTTCATGATCTAGGCTGTTGAAAACAACTAGATGTAAACAGCAGGAAATTAAGCTGAAATAATGATCTATAATCTCATGTTCATCCTTTTATCTCAGACCCAAATGTCTTTAGCGCATGACGAAAAACAAAACAATTAACCTCGCTGTTCCAGTACTTCTGGAGGGGACTGTGTATATGTTTGTTCCTAACATCTGTCTGTGATGAGACTTAAATGCTGTTTTGCTGTAGTTAGAGGTCTGTTAGCTGCTAGATGATGGGATATGACAGTCAACAATCCTAGAATAAGCATTTATAAAAATACATTTATAGCAAAGGACACCATCCCAGATTGCCCCTGTATCCACATAAAAGCATGTGTAATTTACACAATAAAACAGTTATTATGCCCCGTGAATGTCCACTGAAACATTCCCATATCAGTTTTTATTACACCTTTTTCCATTTCATTGCTCTTCATTGCACTTTGCTGGGTTTTTATTAGAGCTGAATTGCTGCTGGATGATTTTTCCAAATCATTATGTATTATGAGTTGTCCTAAATGTTGTGGATAATATTTACTCCTTATTGGGGAGAAAAGCTGTAGTAGTGCCCATGCTGTAGTGTGCCATCTCGATAACGTGTCTTTAATCTCTAAACTTGTGTGCCAGTGTGAACAAATTACATCCAGGAAGCTGACTGAGGCCTGCTCCAGTGTAATAAACAGCATGCAACCATTAACAGCAGCAGCAGCAGCAGTCCAACCTGAACTGTAGAGGCGACTGACATTTAAACTGCTCCTTATATGCGACTGTGCTGGAATAGTCAGCTTACTGTTTGGTCTTATCTGATGCTCCATTAGGGCTGGAGGCCAGGGTTTGGTCATTGTTCTCACGCTGAAACAGGACTTCTGTGTCACCCACTCCTGTACAGCTGCAATACTGAAACCTTCAACTGCTCTCTATTATGTAGCTGCTCTAATGACATGGCCAAATGTCTGCTGTCAGAGCTTGGCGCTCCCTAATTTCTTCAGGCACAAAGAAACCCATTGGCAATATGAGACTGCAAATCAATATATGTTGGATAAAAGGAAACAGGAAGCCAAGGGAAGGGTTACCTAACATCTGTGAGATGTCAGCTGTCCAGATTAGTGCAATACATATTTTTGTAGTCTGTATCTTGATATTGCTGTCTGAATCCGCTGCCAAAAAAGTAACAGTGCTTCACTTGGTGAGAGTGTTCTTGGCACGGGGAGAGTGTGTTGTGATGAGGTTTAACAACAGACGGTCTCTAATGATTTATCCAAGCCTGTCTCCATATGGGTCCCACCTCAACAATGACCTCATGATATTAAAAACACCCTTCTTTAAAAAACAATATCATTCTCTGACTTATACATGCATACATATAAAAATAATTCTTCACAGAAAAATCTATGAAAACCATAAAAAACTGTTCTGGTCACTGTCCCATTGGCGCAGATCTACTTGTTTTTATTTTACGGCAATCCCGTTGTATGATATATTATAAAATACACTGTATGGCTCAAAGTGCACCTCTGATCATCACACCCACATGTGGTTCCTTCATAAATTGTTACCATATTGTTAGACAATAGAGACTGTCCAGAAGAGAAGAGTGCAGATTATAAGAGGAAAGAGAAATAAATCTGGAATGAGATGTTCAATAAGGACATAAGGATGTGATGTTCAGGGTGCACAAACTTTTAACCATATACTGCAGATAGTGTAATATCTTATTACCTCAATTGGTTGTATTAAAAGCAACACACGCACACACACACACACACACAAACCCTTTACATAATGATGTGAGAAATGCGAGACTAAATCATCTTCATTTCACCATGTTTTCCTCAGGCGACCTGAATGTAATCTTCGACTTTTAAGCTGAGTGTGTTGTTAAATTAAAGCTAAAGAAATAAAGCTTTATCTCTAGTGTTGTTATTGTGGAGTTATTGTGATCCAAACTGAGCATAATCCTTAACAGCACCATGTCCAAGAGCAACCATGCTGTCACTGGCAGCCTGCCAACCAAGAGAGTTCTCTGAATCTCTGACTAATCATCATCCTGATGCCACATTCAACAGGTTCTTCACTCTACAATGACTCAACATCTATCTGTGTAAAACCAGGCATCCAAACACCTAGAGGAGAGAAGAAGGCTGGAAGGATGTACAATACACCCATAATCTTTTCGTTTTCATATGTATATATATATATATATATACCTGACAGGTGACGTGAATAAGACTGATGATCTCCTCATCATGGCACCTGTTAATGGGTGGGATATATTAGGCAGCAAGTGAATATTTTGTCCTCAAAGTTGATGTGTTAGAAGCAGGAAAAATGGACAAGTGTAAGGATTTGAGCGAGTTTGATGAAGGACCAAATTGTGATGGCTAGACCACTGGATCAGAGCATCTCAAAAACTCAAAAACTACTCTTGTGGGGTGTTCCCGGTCTGCAGTGGTCAGTATCTATCAAAAGTGGTCCAAGGAAGGAACAGTGGTGAATTTGATGCACGTGGGTGAACAGACGAGCTACTGTTGACGAAATTGCTGAAGAAGTTAATGCTGGTTCTTTTGGGAGCAAAAGGGGGACCAACACAATATTAGGCAGGTGGTCATTATGTTATGCCTGGTTGGGGGTATATTGTATTATATGAACTATATAATCCTGTTCAGCATGTTATATTATTAATATCTTCATCACTTTGCATTGTTTCTACAAACATATTTATAATACCTACTGCACCTCCTTCACACATCAACCCCATCTCTTTATTTCAGTGACTCGAAATCTGATTGGTTAATGTAACAATTTCATTGCCACTTATTTTAAGCTACAGCCGCCTGCACTATTGATTCTGAAGGCCTTAAGGTAGATTTCTTTCACCCTGGCAACACATGATGTCAGCCACTGGCTAAAATATGATTTGATAAATACTCTGATCATAAATATACACTACTGGAAGCAGCGCAACCAAGAGAAAAGCTATGAAATGTAAAGAATAGACTATTGAGAATAATTTAATACACATTCATGGAAAAATATATTAAATATATTAAAATGCAAGTCAGTGATTCAGATCACTGCTGTTTAGGCCAGCAGAGAAGGCCTTGCTGTCCCTGACGGCCCTCCACTGCTTTATTCGTAACGTCTTACAAATATGCCACTTATGCGCTTCTGGTTAGATGTGAATTAAATTTCATTGGTTTTGTTCCTGCTCTTTGCACAATTAAAATCTAATCTAATATAATCTAATCTAATCTAATCTAATCTAATCTCATCTCATCTCATCTCATCTCATCTCATCTGATGATGGCCAGACTGAGCAAAAAGAGTGCAATAATATGTTTACTAATAGTGTCCTGTGAAAGACAGCAGAGATATCTAATATGTCATGAAATGTGAATCTCTTGTAAGATAGAAGCATGTCTTTACAGTGTGTGTGTTATGTGTATGTGTGTTTTATTGCCTTACGAGAAACAAGGATCTTGTATGGATGGCTCTGTTTGAGAGAAGCCACTAGAGGAACAATGGAGCTTAGCAGGGCCTCAAAGTTGAAGAGGCCCACAAAGGGGCCTGAGCATATCTCAGCCCACACACACACACACACACACACACACACACACACACACCAGCAGTACCATCAATCACACCGTTATGCACTGCTCACTAGACATCAGAAACAGCTACAGGATGATGAGGTAAGATCATTCTTCATGGTTCACAGTTCAGCAGTCAACAGACTGAAAACACAACATTAGCACATACTTTAGCTCAGGGGCATTAAGGCTGACAGGCCTGTTCCTGATAATGGCAGTGCATTTAGACAGGCTCCAGATTCTGCTGATATGAAAGCACTAAAATAAGACAGGAGCCATTTTGCTGGGTCGAGTCGGACTGGTTTGACTTTTTGAACTATTCTCCACAAGGTTTGGGTCATTCTGATGTACAGAGGAAGTTGAGCACAAAAACAACAGCATCAACTGACAATATCTTGAATCTAGTCAAATATACAGTGATGTATTTCCTGTAAGATTACGATAAAACAAATATAAGATTATTAAATCTATGTCTAAATCTAAAAGTGTTTGATTTTACTGTTCTCAAGCTTTACATTTTCTTCTTCTCTTCGTAGATAATTTTGCTAAAATCTTAAAAATAGCAAAATTACCTGCCAATTAAACAAGACTACGTAGAAAAATGTCTAGAAACAGGTTTATACTACATAAATAGGACTATATTCTGGATATTGCCTCTTGCTAAGATATCTTTTTTGCACTGTGGCCTTGTTTTCTTCTTCCCCTTACTGACTTCTGCACCATTGCTCACCTCCACAGTAACCTCTATTTGTCTGGAGTGTCTGAAAAACCTCTTAGCTTCTTATTTCATCCTCTAATGATGGCTTTGAAGTTCAACAGAACAATAACCAGGCTGACTGAGAGACTGACTCTCTGGAACTCAGATTTATTTTATATACCTTTATATATTTTATATATACTTGTATTATATTTTATATATTTGTATACTTTTAACTTGGGACTTTATCCAGAAATCCTAAATCTAAAATTGGAATTTAGATTTTATCCATTTTGAGGAAACCAGAAGTGATAGAGGTGAGAAAAAAAACCTCCCTGAGACGGTGAGGAAGAAACGTGTAGAGGAAGCAGACTTAAAAAAGGGAAGCCACCTGAGAGTGTGAATATAAATCACTATCCAAGGAAAAGAACATCCCCAGGGATCTTTATGGTGTCTATGTGGAACCATCCACAGTAATCACATGGGGATCTTCAGGCTTTCCATGTGGGAGCATCCTTATCAGCAGCGAGAGGAAACTGAACACTGTTTACCAGGAAATGTATCGCATTCACCAGGAAATGTATAGCATTTTAAATGTGAAAATGGAGAAAGACAAAGAAAGACACCAACACTTGCACTGTCTGACTTTCTAACAGCAACATATGGGATTCATTTCTATTTAACATGAATAAATCAAATCTAAAATAAATGATAAATGACCATGAAATCTGTCTCTCTCTGCATCATCACTGACTCATAGCTTTGATTCACTGTATTGATTTTTTTGCAGATATTTTTGGTTCTCTGCCTAATGTGACCTTTAGAGAAAGTGTTGGGGAAAATAAATAAAAAAAATAATAATTATAAATAAATAAATAAATAAATAAATAAATAATAATAATAATAATAATAATAATAATAACAACAACAACAACAACAACAATAATAATAATAATAATAATAATAATAAATTTAATTAAACATTAATGATAATTTCCCCACTGCAAAAAATGACATTTTCGCAGGCCAGAATATCCTGAACATTTTTCAAAATTTTAAATTTACCTTCTTTATAGAACTATTTTATTATTTTATTTTTAGCTTTAACTGTTCTTGTTCTCTTGACAGAATATTTAGCTAATTTTAAGCATCCATGTCTAGAATGAAGCAAAAATATTTGACAGGAGAATAAGAAATTTTAAAGCTTAAAAATTGTACTTTTTTGTAATCTTTTAGGTAATAATTAATGACTTTGACTAGATATTATCACTTACTAGGGTGTCGTTTTTTTGGTGCACACGCAGCATTTTTTATGGAAATATAAAGTATCTGTGTTAGTTAGTTCTCACTCACACACACACACACACAGATATTTTTCATTGCCAGACTCCACCCACAGGATCTGATGCTGTAGCTACACAGATTACAGAAAAGAACAGATATATAAAGAAGCTGAATGATCTCTCTACTCATGTTCCTCCTTTGTGGTTGAGTCATTTCAAGTGTCTGCTCCCTCCATGGCATGCGATAGCAGTGTGGGAACATATGGAAGCTTTCTAGCTTTATTGTAAGTGTAATTTGTGGGAAGTGTCGCTTGTTTCACTCGCCACAGTCCTACAGGAGCAGATTCCTAATAAACATGTTGACCGGTTTTATATGGAGACGTAAATGCATTTATATGAACAGCAATAATCTGAATTGCATCAATTATCAGATTAAGTGGTCGTGTAAACTGTATACTTTCGATTGGATTAAAGTACTACTCTGTGTTCTACTAACTAGCTGCTTGAATTAAAATGGAATGAAGCAGAGCTTGAGAAAGAAACACAAAAAGCAGGACTTACACAGTGGAGAAACATAAGACAGGTGTGAGAGATTAGGACATGTGACATGCAGGGGCTGATGGGAAATATTGTACCAGGACACTTAGCATGGCACTGCATGCTACAGTCAATCAGCCATAACTTTAACATATTGTGTAGCTCCTCCTTGTGCTATCATAACAGCTCTTACGCATCAAGGCATGGACTCCACATGACCTCTGAAGGTGTGCTATGGTACCTGGCACTAAGAACTCAGCAGCAGAGCCTCCTTTACCAAAACAGATATTCAAGTATTCAAGTGTACTGTTAGTATATTCATTTTAAACTAAAAAAAAATGCTTATAGTTTACCTTTTATGGACGGATCAAAGATATACTAAATAAAATACTTAAGTATACTTATACTGTATATATGCCATAGTTGTACTCTTCCAATGGAGATTTGTATCATTTTAACAGAGTAGCCTATTATATTTTTCACATATATTGGCATCTTTAAAATTAAAATAGTACACCTACAAGTACACCACTAAGTAAACTTGGGACTTATACTTCAACTGCACTTAAGTTTACTTAAGAAAATGAACTTTAAATATACTTTTTTGTTGTTAAAGTCTCCATGGATCAGACTCGCACGTCCCATAGATGCTCCATCTGATTGAGATCTGGGGAATTTGGAGGCCAAGTCAACACCTTGAGCTCTTGACCTCAAATCAGTGAGGACACTGCTGCCATTAGGAAACAGCATTAGCATGAAGAGGTGAACTTGGTGTGTAACAGTGTTTAGGTAGGTTCTACGTGTCAAAGAAACATCCACATGAACGCAGGACCCGAGGTTTCCCAGCAGAAAATTGCCCAGAGCATCACACTGAGCCTCTATAAAGAGATAATCAATTTTATTCAATTCTCCTGCCAGTGGTTTTAATGTTATGATATCATCTGTATTGTAGTTTCTATCTTTACAGAGTTTATATAGTATACATTCCCTCTAGTCTGATCTTATTACAGCCTTGATATCAGATCTATCCACCTGGAATAATGGGTAACGGCTGGAGTTATTCAACCGCAGTCTGACTCATTTTAACACCAACAGGTGAAACTGGAAAAGTATTTGATATTATGCCAGCAGACAACTTTGGTCACACTGCCAGCTGGACTGGATCCAGGAGATGAAGATCCTTGTGCAGATTTCATTAACTTTTATGTTTTTGGTTATTTGTCAGAGGTGTTGCTAATGATCTGACAAACAATGATGTTGTTCAAGAAGAGTGTTTTGGTTTTGGAAACACTTTGCCACTGGTCACAATGTGGTGTTGTTACCTGATCAAGTGTCCCTTGATGTTTGAAGCTCAGTGGTAATTGAGGAGTTGAGTGGGAGGAGACAGTGTGGTCTATTTCTGCTCCATTAAGACCGAACACAGTAGGAGTGATACAATGCAGCTCCAGTCTCTCCGCCTCAGTGTGCTGAAGCTTTTATCTCTGACCACAAAGCAACACAAACACCCCAGAGGCAGAGAGGAACACTTAAGCACCCACAAGCCCCAGAGCCAGAAATTCAGCTTAGATCATTGGCAAAACAAAACTAAATGAAACAACCAGTATCAACACTATCATTTCACTGGAAGCAGACAAAAGGTCATGATATCTGCAGGGACGGAGGTAAACTAGACAGCGTCAGAGGCGGTGAACTCATTTGTAATGTGGAGCAAAGTGTCTGCTGGCTTTTACGCCGTGTACCGAAGGAGGGGAGTTTTGTCCGACTGTGGAAAAAAAAAACGAACAAAAGAAAATCTAACTCCTTGAGAACTTGTCCTCAAACCCGAGTTCAGCAAGTGACGTCAAATCAAAGTTTCTTCTTACCTGATGGTTAAACTGTTTCAAAACATAGTAAGGAGACTTCTGATTTTTTTGTGGTTGTGTTTGTGGATTTTTCCCTGATTTTCTCCCTAATTTATTCTTGGCCAAATTTCCACCCACTACATAGTCATATGAAAGCTACCAAGCAGAAAGGTGAAGGTCACCTCACATCACATGCTTCTCCTGAGACATGTGAAGCTAGCCAAGCAGATCTTCTCTCACTGCTGCTCACTCTACTCTTGGAGGAAAGTGCTATCTGCCATCATCTACATGCATGAGCTCACATACACCCACGACTGGCTGTGATTGACAGCTGAGTTAGAGTAAGCCCCTCCCACCCAGGGGGCACAGACAATACCTCGCTCTTAGACTCCCAGCCACAGCATTGTCAGGGTTTGCACTTGCGATCTCCAGATGATCTCCAGAGTGAATGGTTTTCTTTTCAGGAGCTTCGAAAGCAGATTTAATATGTTGCACCAATTTATTCACTTTCATTATAAGCAAAATAACAATGTCCTTAATGTTTGCTTTATCAGTAGAATAGACAACAATTATTTATTTATTTATTTTTATTTCTGGTCATTGGGTAAAAATCAGTAGTTATGCAACCTCTAATTCATCATCAGCTAAGTGTTTGGATAATATTAAGCGTAAAGTGACTGATGTTATCATTGTTACTGATTTTCCAGAATGTTTCAAAATAAACACAAAACGAAACTGTGTTTAAATGTAAATGTTTCTGGTGAGACTTTTCAAGTTATTTCACTGCAAAGTGCTTAGATGTTAAAGTTCTTCAATCCGGATTTCATCCAGGTGAATCCAGTTGAAGATTATTGTGATTACTTTTACAGGCTCAGTTTCCTGCTTGTGTTACAGAGTCACTGCGGTCATACAGTAATATCAGGAATCAGAGCTCCTCTGATTAGAGTTTGCTGGGTGTTTCTCACTCTGGGCTCAGAACTGAAGGAAATTGTGTTTTTAAGTTTGTAGCTTCTCAACTTTGTGGACCTATCTTCCTTAGTCGATGACCACATCTAAGGAGAGAGAGTTGATCAGCTGATTGTGGAGGAAAGCGTTTGTGTGGCATTCATCCACCCATCCATCCATCCATCCATCCATTCACCCGTCTAAGAACACATCTGTTTCTCTTAAGCCTGGTGAGCTATTAAAAACATTATCATTTTTCTGAAACCAAATAGCATAGGATGTTATTGTTCAGATGAATTCACACACACACACACACACACACACAAAATCTTGGAAAGCTCTTTTATGGACGTGAAGCCGCAGGGTGTAGGCAATGTGCCAGCATGTCAGCGAGACACCCAGAGGAGCTCAGAAATCCTGAATGCTTTAATAAAAGCCAGAATTTAGCACAACACAGCAGTACACAGGCTGAAAGACTCTTAATAAGCACTTTAGCCTTTAGTGCTTATGCACGTCAGTCCCAACAATCATCTCAGGTAAATACAGACAGGCTGATAGATAAAGACAGATAAAGCTCTACACCTTTAATTACTTGTCAAATGAGTGGCCTGCTACTGCATATCTCAAGACAAACAAATCTCTTATAGCACACGCACTCTTTCTCAGCTGGAGCTGTACAGAGGAGCTGGTTAACATTATAGCATTTACTCTCTATCCAGTTTCATTGTATCAGATTTCATTATGCAACTGTGCAAAGCTGTCCAAATATCCTGATAGGAGCAACTCAGTGCCTGCTTTACCACACTATACACACTGGACCATGAGGCAGGAACTGGGGAGAGTTTACTTACAGGAACCTTCCAGAAAACTTGTTGAACTGACTTTGTTCAAATGTTTATATCCGATCCACTCGATTGAACTGAGTAACATGAACACTGTGAGTTTTTGTAACATTACTGGAGAATGAAATCAAACCCTGAGCTCACAATCGAACCCACAACGCTGGTGTTTTAAAACAGACACACAATCATGGCCATATTCTACCATGCATGTTTTAATGGCTTTAATTGTACTCTATAGATTGTATTAAAACTACATGAAAAGGTCACGCTCACTCTACATCATTCATAATTAGAAACCTGTTTAAATGAAGTTGATTATAAGCGATGTGTCACGTATGATGTGTCACGTGTGATGTGTCACACAGCCATGGCCAAACCTGGATGCACCTGCACTCCCATGCTCACAGACACCTTCGTTGTGATTGCTCACCCATTTTCAGTTCTCATGTTATTTCAGCCACTGCTTAAAAAAGACTTTTTCACATTTATCGTGCGAAGTCTGCGCTCACTTCTGTTTAGTCTAAGCCTGCCATTTGACCACAGCCTGTTTTTTTTTCTCTGCAATGTTTGTTTGGTCTTACTCACCAGCATTTCCATCCCCAAGCCTGCTTCTGTTTTCTGACACGCGATATTTTTATGTAAACTGTCCATAATATATTGACCGCATAGTTCTCGTTGTCAGTGTAGATCTGTCTTTTGTTAGTTTGGACCTGGTCTCAGCCTCAGACGTCAAGCTCTCAAACCGTCAGCTGAAGGTATGATGTGTATAGCACACAAAACTGGAAACACTTCAAACTCGTCATCTGATTGGATGGATTCTACAGGATTTCTGGAAGACGTGTGTCATGTATTGTAGCTGCCTTCTAGAAACATAGCCATCGTGATGCTCTACTTCCCTCATGGACGAATGAAGTCGTCGTTTTTACAGCTGTGACAATGAGGCTCATTAGGATCAGCTACACACTGGATTCTTCCAAATGATATGAATTTCTCAGTAGAGACTCATTCATTTGCATGACTTCTTTTAATGAACGATCCATGGTTTCACACCAGGTTGTTTTTGTAGGGACTTTTTACCCCTAAACCTGATGCTGAATAAAATGATCTGTGATTGGTTGCTGTACATTTCAATCAGACAAACATCCTCTTGGGTGATCCTTGACTAATAAAAGCTGCAATGGAGTCCAGACCTCTGATATTATCTACTATACTCTGATATTTTAAAAGAATTCTGGAAATATCTACAACATCACCCATTCTTCATACTGTTCATTACCAGCACAAGACCAGCACTAACCTCATTAGATAGTAATAATGGATTCAGGTTCACTGGAGCTTCAACAACAGCCCTGAACTGCTTTTTGTTATGAGATAAAATAATTTAAATCTAAACAATGAGAAATACCTTCTTCAGTAATTAAAATATGCTGGCTAAATCCCACACCAGTTCAAAAGCCTTATAGAAAACATCCTGATGCTGCACTGGTCCAGTGACTGCATCCATCAACAAAATCACCTGCTCCACAAGATTCTCCTTAATTTGGTCTGGGTTGATTTCTCCCCACTAGTGAGTTCTAAATAAAACTAAAATTAAAAATGTAAAATATAAATATATATATATATATATATATATATATATATATATATATATATATATATATATATATATATATACATATTTATATTTTACATTTTTAATTTTAGTTTTATTTAGAATATATATATATATATATATATATATATATATATATATATATATATATATATATATATATCAAAATAATAATTTGAAAAAAGAGCAAGTGATAATATCTTGGATCTAGTCAAATTTATTTAGTATTTCTTATCATAAGATTAAAATCAACCAAATATAAGAGTTATTAAACCTATTTTAGACCTGCAAATGATTGGAGAGGAAATAGAGATCTAAAAAATCATGACAGATGTTACTAGATGTTTCATTTCCAGAGACGTCACATGATCTGTCAGCTACAGTATATAATGTGTTATAGTATAATTATAATAGAAATTATAATAAGAAATAGTAGCTCTTTATGACTAGATTAAGGATAACTTTCTAAGACGTCTCGGCTATCGTATGGAACCTGCTAAGCAGGCATGGTGAGGGATATCACATGCTTCCTGTGTGACATGTGAAACCCGTCATCTGCATCCCAGGGCAGTGAAACACGCTCGATCCATACACATGAGCCTCATCTTCCATTTCCATGAGCTCACAGACGTTCACGGTCGACTAGTTTGGCCGTGATTGACGGGTTCGCTTGGACTATCAGACATAGACGGCTGTGGCAACAATTTACAGGCAATGAGGCAAAAGCTTTTCTGTTGCGTCATTCAACATCGTAGTGCAGCAAAGTTGAGAAATCTGTTCCACGTATTATTTGTTTTTGAAGCCAGGTCAGTGGGAGGATCCATGAAAGAGCACAAAGGCTATGTTGTGTGGCATGTCCTGACCCCTAAAACCATCAAAGAGTTTCTTTTATTGAGGTTCACCAACCTTTACTAGAGATTCAGTAGGAATTCCAGCGTCTTGCTGTGCTTCTCAAAGGAGCTTAATGGAAGATCTCTTAGTCAGCAGTAGCTAAGCAGGCAGCTGTGCATCAGGAATGGGCATGGTAGCTTCACAGAGAGCCGACTAACAACATGCCTCACACCGCTTTATCGTATTTATCATCAGCGCTCATTAACTACGTGATCTTGTTTAGTTGTTTGGGTCATTTTTGTGACACTGCCACACTTTAAAACAGGCAAAAACACAACACAGTAAAAAATAGACATTTAAATGAAAATATCTTGAATAATTTAGATATAAAACCAATTTTTGGATATATGTTTAGAATACACTATATTGCCAAAGTATTAGGACCAAGTTCCAAGTTCAGGTGTTCTTTTCAGGGGTTGAGCTTGGCCCCTTAGTTCCAGTGAAAGGAACTCTTAATGCTTCAGCTTCATACCAAGACATTTTAGACAATTTCATGCTCCCAACTTTGTGGGAACAGTTTGGGGATGACCCCTTCCTGTTCCAACATGACTGCACACCAGTGACCAAAGGAAGGTCCATAAAGACATGGATGAGTGAGTTTGGTGTGGAGGAACTTGACTGGCCTGCACAGAGTTCTGACCTCAACCCCATAGAACACCTTTGGGATGAATTAGAGCGGAGACTGTGAGCCAGGCCTTCTCATCCAACATCAGTGCCTGACCTCACAAATGCGCTTCTAGAGGAATGGTCAAAAATTCCCATAAACACACTCCTAAACCTAGTGGAAAGCCTTCCCAGAAGAGTTGAAGCTGTTATAGCTGCAAAGGGCGGGACAACTCCATATTACACTCATGTGCATGTAAAGGCAAACGTCCCAGAACTTTTGGCAGTATAGTGTAGATACAATATATTTCTATTCTGGGTAAGTCTTGACCTATTGGTAGATACTTTTGCTCATTTATAAATGTTTTTTTAAAGCATTTTTTAAGCAAGAAGCAAAATCTGCTAATAGAATAAAAAATTATTTTAAGCAGGAATTGCCTTTTTAATTTTATATTTGTTTTCTTACATCAGGAAATGCTAGATACATTTGCTTTACTTGGAAATATGTTTTTTGCAAGGAGGAAATTGAAGAGGAAATAGTGAAGTAATTTCAAATTTCAAAGACTTCACATGATCTGGCATCTTAGATCTCACCTACAACAAAGGGGGGAAAATGAGGCTGATTTGTATTTAAAATGTTTCATACAAATAAATAAATAAATAAATAAATAAATAATTGGATGTCTTCTGGGGCACAGTGGCTGAATGGATGGTGGTTCGATTCCCATCTCCACCCTGTGTGTGTGTGTGTGTGTGTGTGTGTGTTTGTGTGTGTTTGTGTGCTTTATACCTCAAGACTCCTAAGATCCAGGTTCCAGGTTCCCCAAGATAAGGATAAGTAGTTCAGACAATGGATGGATGGATGGATGGATCCTGAGGTCTCTCAGATCTTTACACCCATGCACAGAGCATATCAGGAATGAAGATGAAGATGATGTCAGAGAGTAAATACACTCAAGGCCCATTTCCAACTGATTTAAATCTGATTTAAAACCTCTTCAGAAGCCGATCTGAGGAACCTTCTAGTCTGTAAAATCATCTATCTAATACACATCTGGCATGGTCATGGACATCTTGTTGGAGAGGTTGACTGCCACCAACAGGGTGTTGTAGCACAGCCCCACAGGGAAGCATACAATGAGGTAAAAGAAAGAGAAGATGGACAGAGCCAGGCCCAAGTCCCAGCAAACAGCCAGCTCTGTGCGGCCTTCTGTCTCATTATAAACCATGCAGCTCCACATGGCGAAGCGAGCGCACCGACGTTCCACTCGGGCTCACTGGATCGACTGCAGGAGAAATCACAAACAACACCGTGAACTTTACACACAAATATCTTACACCATATATATAATACAAGAATCATCTATCTATCTATCTATCTATCTGTCTGTCTGTCTGTCTGTCTGTCTGTCTATCTATCTATCTATCTATCTATCTGTCTGTCTGTCTGTCTGTCTGTCTGTCTGTCTGTCTATATGTCTATCTATCTATCTATCTATCTATCTATCTATCTATCTATCTATCTATCTATCTATCTATCTGTCTGTCTGTCTGTCTGTCTGTCTGTCTGTCTGTCTGTCTGTCTATCTATCTATCTATCTATCTAATGAGCATGAAACAGCAGAAATAAGGAACAGCTCTACACGTTAGTGTTCGAATGTAATGATCTGATTTTTCACTTGAGCACTTAAACTTGACATTTTTACTCATTTCAAGATTTTTTGCTTTGTTTTTTTTTTCTTTCTAAAAATAAACGCGTAATATTAGCACAATTATAGCAATACAACAACACAAAACCATTCTAAGATAATAGTCATGAATCCTAATGGTAGATTTGCTATACTGTAATTGTATAACAGTACGTTGAACTTGTTTCTGCTTTCTTGCTTGCAGTCAGAATTTCCCTTTGTCTTGACTCCACACGTTTGTTGACTATAAGCTATAATCTTATCATGAAATGAGGGTTTAGTGAATCTCAAACTCACTGTTTATATCTTTTGTTTGTTTAGAGTTTATTCTAGCAGCACGCTTGGATGATAATAAGATTTATTTTGATGTATTTATTTTTACCCAGCCAGAGAGTCAGAGAGTTACAGAGAGTCAGAAGTACTGCTATTGTTAGAGATTATCTTTCACGTATTTTCCATGCGAGGCTCTGCTTGTCTGCAGCTTTTGTTTTGAGTAAATATGGCTTGTCACCAGGAGCCACCAGCTCCGGTCCTGCTGAAATGAAACATGATCACTCTCGCTGACACAATGAGAGCTGGGCTTTGGGGGCGACGAGTAAAGTGCTCTTTCTGCTACGTTGATCACTTTTGTTGTTTTATATAGTGTCATATTTCGAAGATTTCATTCCGTACTCGTTTTAAAAAGCAGCATATTTAATTGTTTGCACTATTTTCACATACTTCTGAGACCCATATTTCTATTTTGGTTCATTCCGACGATGTATCATGAACGAATTAAAGACCGGCCCACTAACAGATCCCAGCTTTGCAAAGTTCAGGTACCAGCATATGGAGCCCAGAACATCTGCTTCCCGGCATTTCGTTAAACCTCTGCATTGCCGGTGTAACCCACGGTACTTGAGCGAGAGTTCATGGTTTAAGAGTTGGATCCTGATGTGTTCCTGTTTTGGAGGAGGGTCAGATGGAGGAGAAGCTAGCTCAGTCAAGGTCGCTGTGAAACATGCAGAAATACAGACACTTTTTAATACTTGTAAAAGAAAGAGGTCACTTGTTATTTAACCACATAATCCAAACTGTAAGATATACCATACAACCAAAAGTATGTGCACCCTTGACTATCATATCCAGATGTGCCATTATACATTTATTCCTTGTTCCTGTTATAATCATCTCCACTCTCCTCTTCTGTGAAGGTTTTCCACTAGATGTTGGAGCGTGACTGTGGGGATTAGTGATCATTCAACTACAAGATCAGACACTGATGTTGTAAGAGTGAGGAGGTCTGGGGTTCAGTCGGTGTTCCAGTTCATCACAAAGGTGTTCAGTGGGGTTGAGTCAGAGTCAGGGCTCAGTGCAGGACACTCCAGTTCTTCCACTCCAACCTTAACCTCTACACCATGTCTTCATGGAGCTCTGTGCTTTGTGTACAGGGGCATTGTCATGATGGAACAGGGTTCGAGTCTCTTAGATCCAGTGAAGAGAAACTGTAATGCTACAGCATACAGAGATGTTCTAGACAATTGCTTCTTTCTAAATATCTATATTGAGTTTGTTGGTTGTAATTGCAAAGCATGCTGGTCCCTGGTTTATTACACAATTTACAACAATATTTATTATTTATATTTATATTTATTTATTATAATTATCCATCCATCTATTTTCTTATCCTCCACTGGGTCACGGGGAACCTGGAGTCTAAACCCCCAAAACATGAGGAGAACATGCAACTATACATTTTTTTTTGGCTACTATACTTTTTGAGTAGCTACAGTGTAATTATATGGGATGGTATGTAGCTATGACATGCAAAGATGTCTTGACATCAAATTTGCACTTAAACATCCAGGCCTTCAAGTTTGTTTGTTTGTTTTTTCAAGGCACTGTGTAATCCACGTAAATGAACATGAATATAATGGATATGAATGTGATGCTGGGGGATTTAAAGCTGATCTTCTGAAGCATTCATTAAAATAAAAAAAATTAAGATCAAGCTAAATATCAGAGACAAGACAATATCCAGGCACACGAGGACTTCAGTATCCTGAAAGTCACTCTATTACATGCAGAGCATCCTCTATACACGCAATAACATGCCGGGTTTATTCAGTAATATTTTTGGCAGTTTCTCTCTGCTTTAACAGGCACATAAAACATATGGGAGCTATTTGCATTGAGTTCCTGAGTCCTTGCTCTCTCCACGCCCTCCGAGCTATTTGCCTTGGAGAAGCTCCACAGATCAGTTTGCTGCATGTGCTGTGTTTTCATAGCAGAGCCTTTGGCTTTAAAGTCTGAGCATGGATTCCACGGCCAGACATGTGTCTGCTGCCTAGCTCAGACTCTTCTCTTTCTGCTGGCTGCCTGCTTCAACATGCTGAGTCAATAATCAGCTCATGACGTTTCCAGCCCCTGCTTTTCAAATCTTCCTCATGAAGGCACCACCTCTGTGCTGCTATCTATAGATTACGAGGAACTCATTGAACCATGAACTTCTGAACTGTAGATATCTGTTCAGTTAGCAAATCCATAAAATTGAGGAAATAAGTAAAACATTCGAATGTAATTTCAGCATAAACTTTTGAGAAGTTGTGTCGCTTCATTCCAACACAACATGTTTTTATATGTAAAACTTTGCCCAGACATTTTGAGCACAAGACCTCAAAGGGACCTAATAAATTTTTTCTGATGCTGAGCTGCTGAGATTTAAACACTCGACCTGACATGATGAAGCAGGGTGTGATTTATGTTTTGCATGAAGCAGCAAGCACTATTCACACACACACACACACACACCTGCAAGTCCAGAGAATTAGATGTGGCATTTACTAGACAGCACATCAGACACAAAACATCCCTGTCAGTCAGGTTCAATCTAAAATGTTTACACTCAGTAACGTTAAACACAACGACAAGCTCAGTTACAGTTTATAGCTTTCTGCTGTCATCGTGATTGCTGTCATGAGTCTCAAACTCTTACTGTTCTTACTCTTAATAATCGAGAAAATCAATAAAAAAGGTTGTTTGACATTTTTAAAACTGCAATTGGAAAGCCTGTGAGTGTTACTGCTTAATTTCTGTATAGAACAGTACATAGTTCTATGATTTTCAGAAGTTTATTTAATGGCATTAGAAGAACAGGGAATTTTGAGTATGTTTAATTCAATTCAATTCAATTCAATTTATTTTGTATAGCGCCTTTTACAATGAACATTGTCTCAAAGCAGCTTTACAAAAGAAGAAAACAGAGAAAGGGGAGGGGAAAATGAAAAATAATAATAAAAAAATAAAAATAACTAATTAACTAGAAATAAGAATAAATTATTAAATTCTATAATTAGACTATTTTATCCCTAATGAGCAAGCCTGTGGCGACGGTGGCAAGGAAAAACTCCCTGGGATGGAAAGGAAGAAACCTTGAGAGGAACCAGGCTCAGAAGGGAACCCATCCTCATTTGGGTGACACTAAACAGAAAATAATGTAACTGTAGCTGATTAATGTCCTTTCTACAACAGAAATCAATGGCCCATGAGGAACTATTAGGTCAATGTAGTTTCTAAGGTCATTATAAACACTAGTTCTTTCCTGTCACGGGCTGACAGATGAAATGGCAGATCTGTGATGGTGTCCCCAAGTGGCTCTGTCCATGGCTGTCTCCTGGTCCACACAGATCCATCCACAGCATCAGTGGGCACCATCAAGCGACGAGACTCCGACCAGGGGTAGGGCAGCGGTCACAATGGAAACTGGCAAACACTGGGAGGTCAGGAGTGGGGTGTATAGCTCGACAGAGAAGGCAGAGAAAAAAAGAGAAAGATATTAAGTTTCTGATTATGTGATGTTTAAAGACAATGTAGATTATGTGTAAAGTGCAGGCAGGGACTCCGGCAAGACTAGCTATGACAGCATAACTAAAAGGGAGAGCCAGAAGGTGACAGACATGAAGGCTTCCCGGGACATAAAGCATCCAACCACTTCACAGTCAGCAAACCTGATGATGGTAAGATGACAGCATCCAACACATCCCAGTACACCAAACACTCTATGCCCATGAACCTTCCAGATCTGCTCCTTTACTTAAGAAAACTATACATTAAAAGCTTGACTAAACAAATGTGTCTTCAGCCTGGACTTAAACATTGAGACTGTGTCTGAATCCCGAACAGTAATTGGAAGGCTGTTCCATAACTGTTTACTGTTAGGATAGTGAAAAAGACTATACATAGTCTTTTTATATACTATATATCTATAAACTATTCATTTACGCCTGACTCCTAGTATCATTTGTTTCGTAATCAAATAAAACAAAGAGGAGAAAAGAAAGCGGTGAATTTCCCTTGTGGCTCTGTTTGTACACCAAGTGAATCCACATGGGGTCACGACCCCGAGTTCAGCAAACTCTGGGACAAAGATGACCACTTTAATTCTGCAAACATTTCTGTGTTGAATTGGATGTGCATTTGAATGAATTTTTTTTTTTTATCATTATTAACTATGACTTAAGTCTTAACCTCAAAAAAAGAAAAAAAAAATTGGGCTAAAATTTTGTTGCATTTAGCAAAATTACCAAGCCACCAATCATCACAGGAGCCACAAAACAGCCCCAAATTCATCACTTATTCACCACAACATTCTACAGTCAGGGTTGATGCTTTGCCTTGCATGTAGTCCACATTTCCACCAAACATTCTGAAGTTGTTTATAAGTAAAAAGTCGGATTTTGGCCTCAGCTGAAGACAACACATGATACTGATTGTAGCTCGATGAAGTCTAAACACTGCATGTTGTGGGCTGCTCTCTTTATTTCTTGCTATTTTTCCACATATTACTCCACAGTATCAGTGGCAGCTAACGAACAGTTGATTTAGAAACCTCATTAACAGCATCATTAACATGCCCAGTAATCAATGGTGTAATTTTCCACATCCTGTGCTCATTGTGATCAGTAGTATGGACAGGATGGAGTCGACGGGCTGTGCACAGGGAGGCATCTGGGGTTGAGTCGTACCATATTTAATAAGAAATACACAGTTAAAAGCAGTGACGTCATAAAAGTCTCAACTTCAAATGATGTTTTATGAGGAAAGGCTGCTTATTATTAAACACTGCTATTGTTTAAGAAGGAAGGTTTTATGTTTCATATTTTACAAATCAATAACATACAGTTAAATCATGACTTTCATATTCTGAGTTAGTATTTTCCAAAAAACAGAGATTTTTATTATTATTATTATTTTATCGCTAAAGAGACATTTGCGATGTAAGTTTATCAGAGGATCTGTAATAAAATATCTGCACTCCAACATAATAAGCTTTAAATGAATGCAGACCACTTGAGGTTCACCTGGATGTTTGTGTGTCTCACGCGGTAAGATGATCCCAGTCCTGGAAAATTTATTCATAGAAAATATCATGAGTTTGTGGCATTAGGTGGTTTCTCTTGGTTGATTAGCTCAGGGTGAAGATAGTATGCAGATGATTCATAATAGAAACGTTCTGAAAACATCCAATCTTTTATTTCTGGGTATCACAGTTAAGTGGTGTCAATACTTTTGAGACAAATGTAGGAAATGAAAGGCGAACAGTTGTCTGAGTGGAAAATGTCTTTTTTCTACCTTTGTGTCGATAATTCTGGAGTTCACAGAGTTCATGCAGGCAGGAATGATCCCAAAGACCAGAAATTTACCTCACGTGATTAAACCCTGTGAATTCTTCTCTGGATTACGAGTTAGATGATTACTGTAGGGCCTCCTCTCTAATCCAGGCCTCACAATATCTACAAATGGTGACCAACTCTGATAATGTTGATGGTTGATGTGGTATAATGATGCTATAGTGAGTCAAACATTGCCAAGAGGTAGCCTGAGCAGACTGGAAGTAGAACAATGAGGCCCGGCGATGCCTATCTAACACACGGACAGGGTTTTTGTCTCACAGGAAGAGAAGAAAACCAGTCACCGTTCCTAACATTGAGGAGCCAGGAAAACAGGATGTTAGTTTTAGCCCAAATTCTCCAAGTCTTTTAAAAAGAATAGAATTGGAAGTTTAAAGTGCATTAAAAGGGAGTGAAAATTAAATCTAAATTAATCTACAAAGGAATGAAATAAAAATTCACTGTAAAATACAGCAGCTGTTCAAGGCAATGATGCCCCTGGCTCAGAGTTTGGACATGCCTGGCATCAGGGTATCAACCTGCTTCACTTACATAAGGAATGTCTCTTTGCAGCCAGGAGTCAAGAAGGATGACACACACTTGGATTCATGCCGTGTGTGTGTATGTGTGTGGAAAAGCAGAATAGTGGAATAGTATCCGTGTAATGGGATTTAAAGCTGCATGAGTCAGTGTGCATGCGTCAGTGTTGTGGCTCGAACGTTCAGATTTCCTTTAATTGTCACAAACTGGCACAAAAATTAGACTTTGAACCTGTTTATTTATATCACCAGTGATATAAACAGTGAATTACACAAGTGAAGATGAACGACGGAGCAGCAGCAGCAGCAGCAGTCAGAGTGGTGATGTATTTCTTATATCTGCCGTATTAAAGTGTCAGAGCAAACTGTTAAATTCCAGCACCCGGGATATTAACACAAAGTGATACATAACAATATAATAGCTGTAAGAGCACACACACATTATATTGTGTGACATCGTACGTGGTGTGTATATTTCTGAGCAGTGTGGAGAGGAAGCCTGGTTCTAGGGAAGAAGCTGGATGTGTGAGAATATGCAGCTCTGTAATGGTAGACGGATACAGCAGGGTAACTTGTCTTTTTAAGACTTTAAGACTGTCTCATATCTTAAAAAATGTACAGCCACAGGATGCAACCAAGCATCTAGCTAATAAAACTGTTTTGTTTGTTTGTTTAACTCATTCAATGGCTCCCTATGGAACTGAGTTCAAAAATTATTACCCAGGATGAACCATGCACCAATTATATTCATGTCTATCTAGCTATCCTTCATCTGTTGGGTCTATCTGATTTCTTTCTGCATCTCGCAGAAATCTGTTTGTGAAGATAGATGTTAACCTAACTAACGAAAGCTCAACAAGACCATGAACAATGTTATAGTCAAATATTTAGATATTCTCTGACTCCAGACAGAAGCTCAGCTGCACTTTAGTGATGGCACGGTGACATAAAAAACGAAACGAATATTTTAAGCTGTTATAAATATTAAAACACATACAATGCAGGAGATACTAAAGCATAAAACAGCAGCACTTATTTCAGCTGTATGAGGGGATTTAACAGCCCCATCACCATTATTCCAGTAGTTAAACTAAAATGATGGCTTTAGTTGCAGTGCAGAGGCACAATCAATAGTGAAGCAGACGTCCCTGTGGTGTGATATGTTGGGGGATAAATAAGTGCTTTTCTCTCCAGATTGCAATTACACAGTTGCAATGCTGCAGTTAAGACTTTCCCAAAAACTTCATTTGAAGCTTCAGAGACTTGCAGGATTTAGAGGCTGATACAGCGAGTCAGAATGAAGTGAAAGATGATTTGCTTATGAGTAAAGGATCATGCTGGCTCTCAGCTCTCATTGCAAATCCATATCAGTGTCCTGTTCTCTTTATTTGTGTATAAGCAAAACAACTGCCAAACCATAGCACTGTGTCTGTTATCTGTACTGCTCTAATGATGCTAACGAAACCGTAAACAAGTCAGTTTTATCAAAAGCTGTCAAAAACCTTCTATACTGATATTAAGATGACAAATTAATTTTTCATGCCTACATGCCATACCCAGCTTTCGCTACTCAAATGAACCATTGTCCTATTGACACCGCAACTGACGGAAGTGGAAATATGTTCAGCCCCAGTGTGGCAGATGCTAAGTGTGTCATGAGGGTTTCTAAAGTTCAAGTCATACAGCTCCATCAGCAGCGTTCATAACATCTGCAGAAGTGCAACAGGAGTGTGTGTTTTTCTTCACAAATGCTCTAGGGGTTTATAATCTGGCTTATTAAATCCATTCTCTCAATTAATCTAATAGGCAGCTTTAAAAAACAGTAACACATACAATGAGTAATATACCACAAAAAAACCCAGCAGTTATTTTACCCCACTTTGATTTCAGCTGCAAAAGGCAAGTTTCTTCATTACTTAAGTCAAATCTAATTCCAGGCACAATCAGTAGTGAAGACTGACTGGACACATCCCTGTGGTGTGACACGGACCTGAAAGGGGATGGACTGGTGCTTGTCTGTCCAGGCTGTGATTACAGAGCTAGTACAAATGCTGTAACAAGCAATAGAGATATTTCAGTACTCTTTAAATCTCGGTTTGTTTCTGCCTGTAGGCTTAACCGTTCCTGTGGCACTAACAAGCTCATCACAGGCTACCAAGCCTGACCTCTTTAGACACTCAGAAAGAGTAATCTAGCTGTGTGCGATGCTAGAAATCACAGTGCAGCACAGCTTATCACCGATCAGACACTGTTCTTAAAGTGTTTGATGTTGGTGATCTTTGCCGTTTTCTTCGCTCTACAAACACAGTGTTGCAATCAGCAAGCATGCTATTTCATTCCATCATACAGGAAGCCCTGCAGAGACCATCAAAAGGCCAGGGCCATGTCTCATCTTGCTTCCTTAGGAAGTACCTGCATGCTTCAAACAAATTCAAGGCTATACTCTGTTGGGGGGGATCTTTTTTTTAAAAGCCTTAAGAAAGATAAATATCTAGCCCAGTCTAACCAAGTTCATCAGAAATGCATCTCTTAGCTCTCTCATGTGAGGGGATTTTTACTTATAGAGAATGAGTGGGAGGTTTCACAAGAGGATAGCAATGACTTATAGTAGTTGGGCCATATGGCACTGTGTCATCTGCTGACATTAAAAGAAGGCAAAGAGGATGAAGAGTGCTTTAGTCGACAGGCCCCTCCTTCAGTCTCTCTCAGTTCTTTCCTTTTATTTCCATTTGACAGCACAGATTTTGAGCATCAATGGTTATTGATTGGTGGTCAAAAAAAACAAAACTTGCATTAACAAGGTAACCAATGAAGTTAAATCCTACAGCGAATTAATTCATCTACACCTCGTGCTGTTCAGACTGGCGAACGACGATCGCAACAGATCAGCATGAAGCCAGTGACTCTAAAAGTCTAACAGCACGGCACCTGAAATCTGATAAATCTGTTAAAAGCCCACTTGCTCCTATTGACATGCGTTTGAAAAAAACAAAATATTATAAAAAAACTCTGCTTCACTCTTTCTTTGCTGTCCCATAAGAAAATGAGCCATCATAGGTAGTTTTGCTCCTTGAAATGTTTTTAATTCATGCTCATTTACTGCACAAATGTAGAGCAGAACAATCTTCATCCTGTCATGCAGGCTCATTCTTGATCCCGTCTCAAACCCGCATGTTTACCTCCCACGTTCCAACGTAGATAAAGCTGCAGAGCGTTCATCAGCCAATTCACAGTCACTATCTGAAGCCAGATAATATCACCATGACCGTATATGGTTTACAGCATAAACCAGAACAGATGAATGAGATTCCTGTAAACGGCCATCAATACACATAACACATCCCTAAATATGGTATGTTTTAGTCTTGTTTACTGGAAATACATGATGAGGAATATGATATGATTTGGAAGTGACCCTGAAAACATGAGGTTTTAATGCTATTTTACCAGCAGTACTGTGAAATACTGTATCGTCATGAGTCACAAGGATTACGTCCTTAGCTTTAACTACACACTAGTGTGTTGTGTTGTGTTGCTCATGAATGTGCTGTCTTCCTTTCCAGTGTTTAATGGATGTGCCATTCACCATGAATCTCACCTCACCTCTATGCCACAGCTACTGCAAGTCATGCCAGACAAATGTATCTTCACTACAGACTCAACAAACAATACTGAATCTGTTCAAGCATGACAGGCCTGTTTCTGTCGAACTGCAGCCTGTGGGGTCGTGCTAAATTCAATATTTTTTTTGTTTGCTGATGTTGAAATGTGGCACTATCAGTCAGTATAAAAATATCTCGCAAGCCTAGTCATAACCACACTGCAGTAAATTCACCGTAAAACAGATTTAACCGAGATCTGACTCCACTGACTTCCGGGGAAGTTTGCGACCTGTCTTCTGTAGCTCTCTCATCTGAACACATTGCACATCAATAACGTTATTTAGAAATATAGCTTGTGATTTCATTCTGACTCTGATGCTGACCTTTCTACATGACACCATAACACACACACACACCTTCTGATGAATCTCAAAGCGATTTCGGCAACTGTAGCTACCATTCAGAAGGGGAAAAATGCCTTTGAGCTCAACTGTATTAATTGTAAGGCAGTAAATACTAGTGACATTTTATGAAGCCATTCTCAGGGTACAGTCTCTCTCTTTGTGAGCATTCCAACCTTCTTCATACTGCTGCTGTGTCCTGTAATTAGTTGGCAGGATTACTAGGTAAAGGTGGCCGTGGCTGGATTTAAAGGGGCTCAGCTTTAAACTGAATTAAGTCTGTTGTGCTGAAACCCTGTGCCAAGACACAAAGGTGCGTCTGAGTCATGCTAGGACTCTTGGGTTTGTGAAAGACAATAATACTCCTCTGCAACAGCTCACATCAGGACAGCCATTAAATTTATTATATAAATTAAAAATAAACGGTGCTGCTTTTTTTATGCTTGGCAATCTATTTTACTGAGACAATATTATAATATACATACTAAATTTATCATTTGATATTTTAATGACTAGACATGTTGTCATGGAAATGCCTCAAGGGTATTATTCGACAAGGCCTCTGCTCAGAGCGTACTGTATTTACAGGCACAGAGTCAACGTTCCCACCAGCTCATTCTGGAGAACAGGATACTGGCTGGAGTTGCTTTCCCACATCCTCTTTAATATAGTCCATTATAACAACAGGACTTTCCTTAAAAACAGATTCCCTCTCATGAGAAAAGGAGGTGCAAAGTTAGACCTACTTTATGATTTTAAGGTAAACTAAGGCATATGTTTGTGCTTTCGGATAAGTGACTGACATTTTGAGAATGAGTAGGATGTAAGGATGTAAAAAGATGTAGGTATGATGTAACTACTACTACTTTTTTAATGCAGGTTTTGTGTATTTTATAATGTTGTATTTATAATGTGTGTTGATGGTGTTTGTCATTTTGCAAGCATTCAGTTTCCTAATTGCGAAGCACTTAAGCCGACTCTGTAGTTTTAAATGTGCTGTATAAATTAAACTGAGTTGATTCGAAAAAGAGAGTTGAATACATCTTCTGGATTATCACCTCAACAAACAAACAAAAACAGTTGCTACGCAGTATGCTAGCACTGGAGCACACTGTAACATCATGTGACGGAGTTATACACACCGTTACAAACTTCTGTTGCATTTCAGCTTAACAATTTATAACGCGCTATATAATTTAATTCTCCATTCCATTTTTCTACGTTCCTGCACCCTAACGACCATCACGAAACTCTTCATTCCTCGTGCAAGGAGTCGTGTGCAATATTAGCTATCAACGTCTACTGTAGATAACAGACTCGTTTCTACATGGACACACTAATTCTAATCTTGGACCGTGTTTAGGATGGATAGAAGGTGAACTGGAACGCAGCAATGCCAAATGTGATTGTGTTAAATATGCTACACATTTGTTTGGTCAGAAAACTGCTTGACCATACAAATCAGTGAATTGTGTAGCACTCTAGTTGAAGTTTCAAGGGGGCGGGGTTTTGTGTACTTGGGCGGGATTAATGAGTTTAAAAATAAAATAATTCAAATCTTATACAGCTCCACGACTAGAGAACTGAGTTTCTATCAATCCTATCTAGTGCATCTTTAAACGTATTTAAACGCACACAGTGAAAAACATACTGGAAATGAATCATTCGGGCGTCGACCAAACAAGAGTCGACTCTTCCAATTGATTCGAACTGGGAAAGCGGTGAGTCACTGAAAAGAGCCGGAATTCCCATCACTTATTGTAAGAGAGCAGGCGCTGGGTGTTTTCGAACAGTCGAGAGGTTTTGATCCTTATCGCTCCTCCTCCCTTGCTCCTGTCGTCCAATGAGCGTGCGTTATCCCTGTCGGGCCTCAAAGCTGTGCGTGAGCGAGAGTGAGTGAGCGCGAGCGCGCGCGCGCGCGCGAGAGAGTGAGAGAGATGGGGGGATGGTCACGTGTGTACACACGGTAGAGTTCAGCACGGCGGCGCGAGCGCGTAGTAAAGTCTCGAGCGTCCTCCCACAGTACTGCTTTTTAGTTTTTCTTCAGAGAACGAGAAATAAAATCGAAACTGCCTCAATTCATCACTTTATTTACGGCCAGCTCAAACGCCGTCACGGACTGGGAGTGTTTTATTTTTATTTTTCTTTAACGTGAAGTTTGTGGAACACCCGGGGTCTCGGAACATGGGAGTTGTGTGAAGAGTTAGAGGAGGAGAAATGTCAGTGGAAGTGAAGCAGGACCCGATGCCTCCATAGGTGCCAGAAATCAGCCCTGCTGGTGAGTATATACCCTGCTGTGTGTGTGTGTGTGTGTGTGTGTGTGTTGTTTCTAAAGTTTCAGACGGAGCTTGTATAAATGTAAGAGGACTTCACACAGAAATACACAGATGCAGCAACATTTAATCCTTGTTTGCGAAGGTGAACACAATGTGTGTAGAGGTTCAGGTTTTGGTGTGTGTGTGTGTGTGTGTGTGTGAGGGGGGCTTTCAGTGTCATGTGAGCCACTGAACATAAACATTTCCAGCTAAAAGAAGCTCTGAGTAGTTTAGAGTAGACATTGTTTTCATCTCGGCTCGGTTCGGTTTTGTTCGGTTCGGTTCGGTTTTCCTGACAGGTGAAGACCGTGTTTATCTGCATCCTCATTAGTGGAATATAAAGCACCAGTAGAACAGTTTAAAACTTGTTATATCAGCTTAATAATAGCTTGATTTATAACAAGATAATTACGAGTCAGTCAGGAAGACTTGTGTGTAGTGGACTGTGTGTGTGTGTGTGTGTGTGTGTGTGTGTGTGTGTGTGTGAGAGCCATGCTGCATCGAAACAATAAACAAGTAAACATAAACAAACAAAAAAAAAGCTTATTCTTAAAACATATTACTGTTCACACACAGGTCTGTAGTTCATTCATGACTGAGTTCTCGTGGTTGTGCTTGTTGTTTGACGAAAACTTTACTTTTTTGATTGGAATAATTTGTTTGTTTGTTTATTTATTTATCTCGACATGTTTACACAGAGAAATAGATGGAGTGCAGGAGTCCAGACAGCTGCTGGAGGTTTGCTTCAGCTTTTCATTTCCGGCTGTAGTTTGAAACATGGTGTTATTTGCATATGTTTTAGACCTTTGACTCGGAAAACACGCTGACAGATTTGTGTTCACACTCAACCCGGCGCTCAGGATAAACCCACATGCTTTTTCCTAGATCACAAGTTCAGAAGACTCAAACTGTGAAGCTAAAAAATAACATTTAAAGCTATATTACTTAACTTACAACAAAGTGCGGATAACGTCTTAATGCTGTGCCGAGAAACGGATCTCTCTTTTTTTCACAGGTTGTTTTTGTTATTAATCTCAGTAATAATCTGAGGTAATGGCTGAGACCAAATAATAGAAAAAGTAAAGAATTAACTAAAATAGTTTAGTTTTATTTCTCCATATTCACCGAGTCATACACAGATGTTGTAGCACATGGCTTCATGTTGTACACCTGAAGTAAAGGCACAGAAACCTGTGTGAAATTTATAAAAGATCTCAAACAGCTGCTTCTGGTGACGATAAATACATCTGTCTTGAATAAGAGTTTGATAATTCATCCCGAACATTGTGGGTTTACAGAGACCGATTTCCATCCTCCGTCCCAGTAATTAATTCACCTGTTGCTGTTTTTCCGACTGGTAAATTTCCCAACTCTTTTTGGACATTAATACGATTAATGAGATTTATAATATTTCTATTTGATTAATAACTTCAAGCATTGTCATAATGGATTTCTGTATTCTTTAAGTGTTTCTGTTCCAGCAGGTGCTGATTCTTCTTATTGTACTTATGACTGAAGTTGTATTGAACATCCCGAGTCTATAACATCACTAAGTACATAATAAGTGACTAAAACGCTCTAGCAGGAAGAGATAATGCTGTGTTTCCGTCTGAGTTTGTGGAACTGAGATTAATATTAGTTGTGGGTAAATTATTATCACTTTCCTCCAGAAACATTATGTTATTTTGTTTTTGCCTACTACAGCTCTTATTATCAGTTAGCTGACTAGCGATGTCAGCACTAGCGCTAGGATGCTGCTTGCTTATTTAGCTGGAATCACTGAGATAAAAAACTTACAAGACAGCTAAAATCACCCCGAATGGCTGACTGAAGTCTTATACAAAACAGATGAAGGACATCTGGTGAGAATGAGCAGCTACATCAGATCTCTATTCGTTTTCTTTATTGCTTTTCGTTAGAAATATGAGAATGATGGGATTATCCCTGCTGGACATGTGTTGTTCTACTTGTTATTTCTGTTATAATTGAGATTAACACACTCGGATGCCACAAATGAAAAGAGAGGGGTTGTGAAATGGTCGACCGGACGCTTTTTCCTGACCGTGTTGCGTATGTAGTTTTCTCTTCACATGCAAAGCCGCTCTGGAGTGCAGTCACGTGACCTCGCTGTACATTCCAGCATGGATCTGACGAGGCACGGAGCCGCCTTATCGCTCACCTCCCATCGTACTCACTCAGCGTTCCTCACTCGGCTCTGTGGACGCTCTCCGTAGGAGCATGCCAAGATGAGTTCCCCCCGTCAGGGGGTGCAGCTAATGACGCAGGGCAGCGCTTTACCGCAGTTGTACTCTGGAATCTGGCTCTGTAATCGCGCTCCCTCACGTGAGCCAGTGCCTCTGGAATGCTTCTCCATGTGAAGTGTTTGTAACTTTTTAGAAATCAGTCAGAAAAGATGCAGCGGCACAGGAAACACGAGGGGCTGGTTCACATGTGCGACAGAAACGTGTATACCTGCAGCGTGCAGCATGGTGTTAAAATGAACACAGTGTTTGTGAGCCCTCATTGTGAGCACCTTGTAATTGGAAGGTGTAATAATGTCATCTCCTGCCTCGCCATGTTTGACAAGCGACATGAGAACAAAACAAAGCATGTCTTTTGTTTGCTCTGTCAGAGCAGGTACAGCCACTTGACACAGGCCTGAGGGGCTTTCAGACATTCATACAATATTTTGGACTGAAACTGCAGCACAGCGCGTAGCTTAGCTATAAGCTAGCTGGCTAATGTTAGCGATGACTCTAACACTAATGATCATCTTCTCAAAACAGTGAATAATTCAGCCAGTGTTACAGACTTAACCATCTCCTGTGTCTGATTATTAACTAAACTTGTACTGTTAGAAACTCAATTAAAACTAGACTGCCTTACACTACTGCCTCTTCTCTTCTCTTCTCTTCTCTTCTCTTCTCTTCTCTTCTCTTCTCTTCTCTTCTCTTCTCTTCTCTTCTCCTTTCTTCACTTCTCTTCTCTTCTTTTCTCCTTTCTTCTATTCTCTTCTCTTTTCTTCTTTTCTCCTCCCTTCTCTTTTCTTTTCTTTTCTTCTCTTCTCTTCTCTTCTCCTTTCTTCTCCTTCTCTTCTCTGTTCTTCTCTTCTTTTCTCCACTCTTCTCTTCTCCTTTCTTGTCTCATGTCTCAGTCAGTCCACCCTGAGAGATCTGTCTAAAAGCTCTTCTTGGCTGTGTCTCTGTTTCTCTGTGTATCAGGCTTTGAGGTGTGAGGAGCGAGAGAGAGGATTATTGCCCCGGGGCAGGCGGAGGCAGTGTATTAACTGTGTGGTGGTGTTTGTCATGAGGCCAGAACTTCACAAGCTCCTCTGCAGTGGAGTTATGCAATACAAAAGACGAAAGTTAGCTTCTTCTTCTTTTTTTTTTTACTGTGAGTCTGTTCTGGTGCCATAAACATCACAGGCTGAATAATGCTTACTGACCTACTGTACTTTTAATATATAATCCAGGATTTAACCAAAATGACAATCAAACTATGTTACCTTTACAATATTTTATTAACAGTATATGGGAGCCGACACCTAGAGCTCATTACTCAAACATTTGCATAAAATGACTAACAGTAATCAGAGGTGGACATCAGGGCTGCGTGAGAGGTTACGATGTCACGTGACCCGGTGTTTTTGCATGGAAAAGCACACTGTAACCATAGTAACATGAGACGGTCAGTGTGATCACACTGGTTGTAGTGCTTTATTAATAAAACCTGCTGCTTTCTGACCAGTGTGTAGCCGCTTCATGTAGACAGATCTTAATAATGTGGATTAATATATAAACCTGTGATTAGTCTCCTCTTGCTGTTAATAACTGATGTTTTGAGGACCGGATTGTGGGCAGGAGAGTCGTTAAGCCACTGCCAGGAGAACTCTTTCTAGCGTGTCATGGCATTGTTACTCAACTGCACAATCTGTACAACCTCACTCTTCAGAGAGATTGGATTATTAGACCAGGAGTGTGCATGGTCCCGGCGTTGGTGTTCTTGTTGGTATTTTTTTAGCAGTGGCACATGCTGTCCTGGTGGAGGGTTGAGTAATGCCAACCGACTCCAAAGCTCGGGCCGAGAGACGCGGGTTCTACAGGTGATATTATCGATTATCGTGATACATTAACTGGGAAATATCGTCATAACTATTTTAAGATATCGCCCGTGTAAAATATATATATATATATATAATAGACATGTAACAAATAAAGCAAATATTTAATGCTACAGTTACAAAAAATTATTCAAGGACACCGGGACATGAACTTGTTTGTTTGACTGATAGTTCTCACAGAGCAGTTAAGCTGTGACAGTCAAGGTGGAGTTTTAAACTCTGAACCTTCTCATCAGGAGCTTTTAACACTCATCCACCACCGTGATCGCTCTAACCATATAACCAACAGGCTGCAGGTTGTATCAGAGCTGAAGCAGTAGCCTGGTTAGCATGTGTGCAGGCCAGTTCTGTGACCTTTCCATGAACGCTAACCTCTGAGACACACTCGCTCATTACTCCCACTGTGATGCATCATATTTCACCCCATAAATCCTCCTGAACCTTCTGCCTGGTTATGCAGAGAGAGAGAGAAAGAGAGAGAGAGAGAGAGAGAGAGAGAAAGAGAGAGAGAGAGAGAGAGAGAGAGAGGGAGAGAGTGTTAAAGAGAGAGAGAAAGAGAGAGGGAGAGAGTGTTAGAGAGAGGGAGAGAGTGTTAGAGAGAGAGAAAGAGAGAGGGAGAGAGTGTTAGAGAGAGGGAGAGAGTGTTAAAGAGAGAGAGAAAGAGAGAGGGAGAGAGTGTTAGAGAGAGGGAGAGAGTGTTAGAGAGAGAAAGAGAGAAGGAGAGAGTGTTAGAAAGAGAGAGAGAGAGAGAGAGCATTAGAGAGAGAGAATGAGATAGTGTTAGAGAGAGAAAGAGAGAGAGAGGGAGCACAAGCCTGAAGCGTGCCATTCTTCAGTCAGGGGTCTACAACAACACAGTTAAAGGTGATAGAGCTAGGAGATGTCAGTAATGTGAACACTGCAGTCAGTGTCATTTTTAAGGAAGGAAACCTGTCCTGATATACATCACACACACGTTTCCTCTTCCTCAAGCTGAAAGTGCAAAGTGTCTGGTTTGAAACAGATTTAATGAGGACAAAAAAAACCCCTGAGCACACCATCACACGCGTGCAGTCTCACTTTCAGAGAGAAATCAGGTGAAACGTCCCATAGCCCCTTTAACAATGATGGATGGATGGATGGATAGATAGATTATATAATTTATATATATATATTATTATATATATGGTGTAAGATATTTGTGTGTAAAGTTCACGGTGTTGTTTGTGATTTCTCCTGCAGTCGATCCAGTGAGCCCGAGTGGAACGTCGGTGCGCTCGCTTCGCCATGTGGAGCTGCATGGTTTATAATGAGACAGAAGGCCGCACAGAGCTGGCTGTTTGCTGGGACTTGGGCCTGGCTCTGTCCATCTTCTCTTTCTTTTACCTCATTGTATGCTTCCCTGTGGGGCTGTGCTACAACACCCTGTTGGTGGCAGTCAACCTCTCCAACAAGATGTCCATGACAATGCCGGATGTGTATTTTGTGAACATGGCCATCGCTGGGCTGGTGTTGAACCTGGTGGCTCCGGTCGAGCTCCTGGGCCCGGATTTCACGCTCTGGCCTGCATGGGAGCATAACGACGAGGTATACATCACGCTCCTCATCCTGTTCAACATCTCCTCCCTGGTTATCATGTACTCAACAGCGCTGCTCAGCCTAGATTACTACATAGAGTGGGCGCTGCCACGCACCTACATGTCCAGTGTTTACAACACCAAACACGTGTGTGGCTTCATCTGGGGTGGCGCCGTGCTCACCAGCTTCTCCTCGCTCCTCTTCTACGTGTGTAACCACGTGTCGGCGAAGATCCTGGAGTGCTCCAAGATGCAAAACAAAGAGGCGGCGGACGCCATCATGACGCTCATCGGATACGCCGTGCCGGCCGCTGCCGTGCTCTATGCCCTCTGCCTCATCCTGCGCATCCGCAAGGAGACCACGCCCTTGGACCAGGACTCGGGAAGGATGGATCCGTCGACCCACAGGCTGCTCCTGGCATGCGTGGGTGTGCAGTTCGTCCTCTGGACGCCATACTACACCATGCTTCTGCTGCTGACGGTCGTCGACGTGCCCCGGATGCAAACCGCCAACACCTACGCCTTTCTGAGAGGCTTGTCGCAGCTGCTCGCCTTCTCCAGCAGCTTCGCTATGCCACTCATGTACCGGAAGATGAACAAAAACTTTGCCCATAAGCTCCAGCGACTGCTGAGGAGGCTGCATTGTGGCAAGCAGGCGTGTCCTCACGAACACTCGGTCATACAGCAGGTGATCACGTGAGGATCTGGTGCCCGGGGCTTCGCTGCTCTTTAGAGGCCCTTGCTGCACAAACCACAGGCTGCTGTGAAACTGTGAAACTCTGGAAACTCTCATTAACCAGTTTGGCTTTGTCACATCGCGTCTGTTCACCAAGTGTGAAGAAGAAAACCGATGGGTCTCACGGACTAGCCCACTCTCTGGAAGGGAAACTTGAACTCAGATCTGGCAGCAGTCTATTACAGGATATCACACAAGCTTGTCTTTTTGCTTTTTTTTGCTTTGTGACCAACTTGAACTCATTTAGCTGAAAGCTGCATCTTGATTGAGGCACAGTGCTTGATTTTCGGAGCGTCATCATGCCACTCTCCATTTAAAATGCAAGAAAAACACAGTTTATCATCATCATCATCATCATCATCATTATTATTATTATTATTATTATTATTATTATTATTATTATTATTATTATAAATACCTTAGATTAATACAAGCCAATGAACATAACAAGGGATTAGGCTCTGTAGTGAACACCCAGAGATATCGCTGACAGCTTGGTATCAGTGTGTGTGTGTGTGTGTGTGCACGCTCCTCAGCTTAGACATACTTTCTGCAGCTGAAACGGAATCATTAATTCGTTAAATTAAAAGCAGCAGAGTAAAAAGGGTGTAGCCTGAATATCAGGAAGACGCAGCCATGCCCTGTCCTGCGCTCAGCCCACGCTCTTTATTCTCACCAGTCACCGAAGGCGGAGTAGAAACAACTCCTTCAAGCTATTTCATTTCATCTTGTGAATCTGACAGAAACGGGTATTTTTGAAAAATATGAAAAAACTCATTGAGCTACCGTGCTAAACGCTGACTCTCATGCTATTAGCAGCATTTCATCCTGTTTAACATATTCAAATGAGTCAGTAATAAAATCCCTCTGCTAACACGATGCCGCAGGAATGCCAGCGTTCGACCCGAGTTAATCATTATTCCACTCTGACCAAAGTCTGATTCTAGTGGAATATTTAAAGAGCAAATATTGGCCAGTTTTAACATCATTGGCCTAAATAGAGGCAGTAAGGACAAAGTCAAAAAGGAAAACGAATTACAAGAAAGAATTAATCGAGTTACAGAGCTCACTGTGTATTAAAGACTCAAACAAACCCGGTCGAATGGAAGAAAAAGTCCAGCGCTCCCACCACCGGGACTCTGCTAACATTTAACCGACATGAAGTTTAGCCATAAGCGTAGTCATATTCCTGCTCTCATCTCCTTGGTCTTGAGCCCTTTCTTTCCTACAAAAAAAAGAATATCTTTAAATATATTTTTTGACAAAAACAAAGTACTGTATGTGTATTTGACAGAGAAAATTGTATCATTTTAAAATCCATTTTTACGTAAGCAGAAGAAAGAATAAATATATTTATGTCTAGTTATCTAACCTCTAAACGATTAAACTGTAATCGTAAAGCTATGGTCATTGCTAGCGTGTTTACACCGGTGTAAATGTATATATGAAATATATGTGTATATATTGTATGTCAGATTTGACAGGAATAGACGTCATTTCAGAATTACAGTATTGTTTCTCAGAGATTTATGTAGTTACTGATGAGTCAAATATAATAAACTAACATGGATATTACTGAGTTTCAGCTTCATTACTCCACAATGCTGCTCCTTAATCAGCAATCACATCTTCACCACATGACAAAGTGTTTAATCATGTTGTTATTATTGTGTGCTTATACCGCTTCATTTATTCATTTCGTTTTCATTTTTTAAGGTTTGTTGAAGTCAGAATTTTCCTGTTTTATGAAATGCTGATTTTCCTTCATGATCTCGTGTGCATGTTGATCACAAGCAAAGTGCACAGCGTGCTCCTGACACAGCTCATTTGCATGCAGCCACGCCCACAAAACTCCATATAAGGTAAAGTGCACAGAGATCCGTGCACCGAGAGCACGGAATGTGCAATGAGGGTAAAGACTGAAAGGCAGAAGTGGAGGTTATTTACACTGACTGCTTAGATGGATGGATGGATGGATGGATGGATAGATAGATACTAATTATTACATTATTATAGATGCTCTTTTATAGATTGTATTAAGAAAGATAGCTCCAAAGCCTTGAAATTCCTTGAAGCCACTAAAACATGTGGAGAGGGAATGATGATCCCAATCCATCCATTCATCTTCTACAGAGTTTAGCCTCCACACAGTCTCAGGGAACCTGGAGTCTGTCCCATGGGACTCGAGGCACAAGGCAGGGGATGAGATGCCAGGGCACAATCACACACAATGAGATCCCAATCAACCTACAACACATGTCTTTGGACTGGGAGGAAGCCCATGAAGCACAGGGAGAACATGTGTACTCCACACACACACATACACTGGAGGAGGGACTCGAACCACACACACACAGGAGGTGTGAAATAAATTTGCTAATCATTAAGCTACCTTCCCCCTAGTCCTTGGAAATTTCTGGATATAAAAGTGTGTATTTTTATAAAGTGTTGTCCAGGACTAAACCCACCCACGGCCCTGGCAGTGTTCAGCTATGATAATGAAGCTTAATAAAGACCACAAACAAATGCAAATGCACTCGGCTTTTCACCACATCATTAATGAAAAGAAAAAGAATATTTTAAGATTGTGTGTGTGTGTGTGAGTGTGTGTGTGTCTGTAGCAGCTTGGAACCTGCCCCGAACACAGATTTCTTTTTTTTCCAGCCTTTTATTATGATTACTACAATAAATCCATTCATTTGAAAACAAAATCATAACAAGAGGGAAAATAAACAGAAGCTGTCCAACACAAAGCAAGAAAAAAGCTGCTTATCAAATGGAAATATTTGAAATATCACTAAATGTATCCATATTATTTTCATATTATCCACAAGATTTCACTACACTAAATATTATTAATTGATTTTTAGACATGTCACGTTGGCATGTCAAGCTTGAAATTATTTTTTTTAAAAAGTGTAGAAATAGGTTTAATAATTTAATGATTTGTGATCTTCTAACAGGAAACATACAGGAGAGTAGGAGAGACAGAGGAGTACAGTACAGTATACATGAGATTCACATCGTCCCACTCCACTGCAGTCTCTCGTGACCATGAGCCAGTTATTTCTCTCTCCAGATCCACTGTGGCAGCGACGACACCATGCCACACCAACCCCGAACCCATCGTGAAGAACATTCCAGACATTCTGAACATTGTCTCGACTTCCGAACACCTACTACACAACATTGCCACACACACACACACACACAAAATAACAATATTGCTCAAATAACAGAGAGCTGAAGAGTCTGGGTGGTTGTTGGTATGTGGGAAATTGTATTGAGTTCAGACAGAAGAAACGTCTTGTTGTTCAGCTGAATAAAAAGCAAACTGTGAAGGACATTGCTATCTTTTCCACATTTGTCCTGCTCTGTAGGTATATATTTATTTTTGTAAATTACTTGGACAGAACAAAAGCCCGACCAATCAAATGGGAGTCCCGGCTCTATAATCTGTCAAACAGGCTCAAATAGAAATCTGTGATTGGATCGATCTGCAAATATGGTATAAGTCACACACACACACACACACACCTGTATAAGGGCTTCAGCTTTAGAAAAACACGACAGTTGTGTTCATGCTGCTTCTAAACACCACTGCCTGCACATCTGGAAATAATATGATAATGAAGCAGAATGGAGCTTGTTGCCATGGATGCAGTTCCCTGCTGATCATGCACAAGCCTTGAGGCTTCAACTGAGCTGGCGATGTTTCATAAACACACACACGTGCATGGTGATGGTTAAGTGACCTGTATACTGTATGTATGCGCAAAATATGACATCAGTGTACCTGTCAGGCAGCATCTCAGCCCCTGGCCGGTGTTCGAAGGTCTACAGAAGGTATCGGATGTCTTGTTTGTAGCAGACGTGGAAGGTAAAGTGACGTGTATTTGTCAAAACAAATAAATACAAGGCCCTGTGACCAGCGCTGATGCTTCTGACCCTGTGTGTACACAGACAGGTATGCTAACAGCGCTAATCACAGCTGTCACACTTAACGCTTCACTCTCTGGCTCTTCGCTACGCTGCAGCTTGGTCTCTTCTTTCAAACACACTGGCCTGCTTCCAGAAGTTTGTTTGTTTGCTTTCCTAAAAAACCGAAACATTACGCACCACCCAACAGCCGTTACAAATCTCCCGTAGCGCCGCACTGGGCCTCGGTACTGTTTCAGTTGTGGGTGGAAGCTCAGTTTCACAGTGAGAAGCGAGATTCTAGGCTGTTTGCTGGTCTGGCTTCAAAGAGCTTTCCAAAAAAATGTGCTGTTGTTAAAGAGCGAGAGGTCTCAGCATGGATCTGTGTGACAAGACCACCATAGCAGCAGGCACGTTGGGTTTGTTGTTCAGAGTTTACGCTGTTGAAGTTGGCGTCCCTCCAGATCTCCAAAGCACAAAGGTTCCTGTCTCCGAGCCAGAGTCAAACAAAGCGAACCTTTCCAAAATGTTCTTCAGCATGGCACCAGGTTCAACGTGGAGAGCTAAATGAGTTGTGATGTCGTTGTCATGCTTGTGGACTTTCATTAACACCGAGCAGCGTTAGTGAGATTTTAATTTGCTCCACGTGATTCCAGATTTTTATTGAGCTGACCGTTTTTTCTTTTTTTTTTTATGAAGGCCACTTGTTCTGCATAAAAAACAGTCATGAAGCAAAGCGAGTGTGAAAAGTCTTTGCCAAACATGTCCATAAAACAGAAAGGATCCAGCCAAGAAAGTGCCTGGAACCCAGTGCTGTGACCGAGGGCTGTTTCCCAGTTTCTCTTTAATTTGAGTCAAACTGAAATTGAGTAAGAGGAAAAGCTTTGTGTTTAAATTATTTAGAGTTTAAATCAAGATGTGAAATATCTAGCATGTGGAACAGTGACCCATAAAAACGAAACACATTAACAAACACTTCCACATGAGGTCAGTGATTAAAATGTAGGTCATTACTGAGCCTGAGTAAAAACGAGACAAGAACATCCTTCACACCTTTGTGTTATAACACAAGAGCTACAGCCTCAGAGCTGACACTGTGCTCCTGCAGGAACATATTCACTCAGAGGTACCTGATGGATCTCCAATACATCTTCATCTCATTCACACAGCATCATACAGGAACAACACTAAACACATTACAGTGTAGGGAAATAAAACACTATAAAAACAAATAGACTACATACATGAAGTATCCACATGAGTCTCTTTCTCTCTCTCTCTCTCTCTCTCTCTCTCTCTCTCTATCTCTCTCTTTGTCTGTTAGAAATTTATATATATAACATGTATAAAGGATATAACGTTTAATCACACCCTTCAAATCAGAACTACAAATTCTTTTACACTCCTCACCTGATAGATTCTGATATCTGATCTCTAATGTCTGATGTGTGATCGCTGATCCCTAATGTTTGATCTTTCATCTCTGATCTCTAACGTCTGATCTTGGTTGTTTGATCTCTGATTCTGATGTCTGATCTCGGTTGTCTGATCTTGGTTGTTTGATCTCTGATTCTGATGTCTGATCTCGGTTGTCTGATCTCTGTTGTTTGATCTCTGATTCTGATGTCTGATCTCGGTTGTCTGATCTCTGTTGTTTGATCTCTGATTCTGATGTCTGATCTCGGTTGTCTGATCTCTGTTATTTGTTCTCTGATTCTGAAGTCTGTTGTCTGATTTCTGATAGTCTTGTCTATGTTGTCTGATCTCTGTTGTCTGATCTCTGTTGTCTGATTTCTGTTGTCTGATCTCTAATGTCTGATCTCGGTTGTCTGATCTCTGTTGTTTGATCTCTGATTCTGAAGTCTGTTGTCTGATTTCTGATAGTCTTATCTATGTTGTCTGATCTCTGTTGTCTGATTTCTGTTGTCTGATCTCTAATGTCTGATCTCTGATGTCTGACATCTGATCTCTGATCTCTCATTGGATTTTGTGACCTCTTGGGGGATTTCTGAGGTGAATGATAAAAACCTGACTTTGCTCAGGGTTCCTGGGGTTCACTTTGAGAACTTCCTGAAGCCCGGTTCATCGTGGAGAACATTTAGTCTGATCAGATAAACGGCAGGTCGTTTTGTCAGCAGAAGAATTGTTGCATAAACTAAATTCAGGCTTTCATTAGCGCGCATCCTGTTTGTACAGACAGATAAGTCGAGGCAGAGCATAATGAGAGGAAGTGTTTCTGCTGAATGGCTGATTGATTCTGGCTGATTACACACTGCTGAATGTTTGCTGTGTGTCTTATTTATGTCTCAACTGGGAAATTAGTAATAACTTGAAGGGGCTGGAGATCCATCATCATTACGTAAAACTGGTCCACACACAGCTGTGTCTCCGTGAGCTCGTGTCACACTGACACCTGGACAGGAGGAAGACAGCGCCGTGTCAGACATCCTGTATTTTAGACTTTATGGAAAGGACAGCTGTAGTAATGCATCTCTCTCTCTCTCTCTCTCTCTCTCTCTCTCTTTCTCATACACACACACACACACGTCTTACTATCCTTCCACTGACATAATGAATGTAAATATATAAATGCTACACCTTCACTCAAACCTAATCTGATAAATAAATAAATAAATAAATAAATAAATAAATACCCCCCCATACACATAAGGTCAAAACTGTAAGATATTTTTAACCTTGTGGGCACATTTAGTCCTCTGATCAGATATAACACACACACACACACACACACATTTGTTATTATCCTTCTGCTGACATGATGATGAATGTAGCTAATTAATGTGTTAATGGTAGGTTTAAATTTAAACCTAATCTTCTACCTTAACTGTAGTGAGCAAGTAGAAATCCTTTGGTTCTTTTATTTACTACAAACAAACAAATGAATGAATGACTGAAACACCACAACATCAAATCTATAATTTTTTAAAAAATTCTCTCTCTCTCTGTCTCTCTCTCTCTCTCTCTCTCTCTCTCTCCCTCACAGACACACACACACACACACACTCACACCACTAAACCTGCTGTGCATTTATATAATTTGTATTTGTTTGCACAGTTTCTGCTTTGTCTATCATCCTCAGGGACCAAAATGCAAATGAAGCGCTCGTGAGCTGAAGATGAACACACCCACAAGGTAAACTGCTGTGTATTTGCCCCCATTTTACCCCCTCCCCTCACTCCCCTCCCCTCCACCAGCTCTCACAGGTGCAGGGAGGGGTCAGGACAAAAGTCAGTGACTCGTGACCCCAGTGCAACTTGACATCTCTAGCAGACTTTTCCAGAGACGCTGTGGTGTGTTTCAGTCTCGTCCTGCCCTCATCTGAACTGCACTGCTCTTCAAATCCTATTCAAAATATCACGAAGATCTGGATTAGTGTCTTCACTCATCTACTAGTCTTTTTATTCAAAACATGGTCAATTATCAACACTCGGGCTCCACCTGGTGGTCAGACATGGAAGGTTTCTCTTTTAGGCCATTACGTTCCTGACTCTAATTAGTTTGTTTATTTTGAAGTTTCATCATTGAATTATTTATTTCCTTTTGTTTTTTCAATAATAATTTTTTTCAGCGGAAGGCAGGAAATGTTCATAATTAGGATTCAGAGCATCACACACATTGGGGAAAGGTTACGGTAAAATCCCATGACCAGCAAAACTCCAGACAGACAGAAAGCGGAGCTTAGGATAGAATTCTTCATCCTGCGCACAACAACAACAACATTAACAACAACAACAACAATAATAATAATAATAAAACGTCATTTATCTTGAATATCTTGAATATAGTTAAATTCCCATTATATGATTAACACGTATGATTAATCCAAACACAAAATAGTTGGGTTTATATATATATATATATATATATATATATATATATATATATATATATATATATATATATATATATATATATATATAATACTATTTTTAATTCAAAATAATATTATATATCTAAAAGAATATATTATTTTTAGTTTATTTTAATCCTATAACCATTACTTCTAGATAAATCTGACAATATTTTATTTCTATTTGATATTTTTTACATTGACAGTTTTGTCAATTAAAAATCCCCAAGGAGCAAATCAAAGTCAACAATCTTTATTTATTTATTTATTTATTTATTTATTTTAATTGTGACACCCAGTTAATTTATTAATTTATTAATTCTCTGATGAATCTCAGTGCTATAATTTGTGAGAAAGCAGTAGGGAGCAGAGGATCAGCCGCACTTCTGCACTCACATTTCCCTAAAGCAGATTTTCTGGATCCAGTCACTGTCACCCTGGCTTTAAGAAGGCTGTGTAATTGACGGAGTATTGTTCCAGATTATAGTTATAGAGCGGATGTGGAGGGTATGTTGACACGGTAACTTTAATCTTTGTGTTAGTGACGTTTCCTGTCATGTCTGTTCTCTCTAGTGCTTGTTTCCTCCTGCCACATGGCTCCTGTCACACTGCCCCGGCTGCACTGTCTCGCTCGGGACAAACGCAGAGAAGGGCTTTCATCCCAAATTCAGTGCACATCATTCCATTCTAATTACGCATGCAGTGTGGAAGGACTTTTACCATCCAAAAGGCCAGAAAGATAAACATACACGGGTCAGATATATCACACACTGGAACTCTTCAAGATTTTTTCATTGTTCATTAAAGTGCACCGTGTAAAGGAATTAATAAACAAATGCAGGCTATACTGCAAAAATATAAATAAATAAATAAATAAATAAATCTTATCAAGAAAATATCTTTCATACAGTCCAACTGATGTGACGTTTTGTGAAATTGTCTTGATCTATTGACAGATCATTCTGATTATTTATAAACATGTATTTCTAGAAAGAAAAATAATTTTTAATTCTTGAAATGAATAAAATAGGTTTAATATACTTATATATCAATTTTATCATATGAAATACTAAATACAATCAATTAGAGTGTGTTCAGGATATTGTTATGTATTAAGGAGACATTTTTTCCAGCATGTTTTTCCAGCATGTCGCATGTTACACAGTATGTGATAACATAATATTTCTTTTGTTTTTCTTATACATTGTGGATCTCTCTCTCTCTCTCTCTCTCTCTCTCTCTCCTCTAAGACATCAATTCAGGGGGCCCTCGAAGTTGTCAGCAGTCGAAAGTCAAAATAAAGATCACCATATAATGAGAAACTACTCCCAATAATCATTATGAGATGTGGACCAAGAAATAAAATATAATAACATACAATAACCTTGATGCTGAAAAAAACCCTGATGCAGCCTGGGAGACCTCTCTCCGCAATTCCCTGCTATTCCCCACTATACCTCAAATCAAATTGTCCTCTGCTGAAGATAGAATATTTTGAATTTTAATTTATTGAGCTTATGCCCACAATTTACACACAAGTGTGCGGTAGCCATGGAGTTGCCATGGAGATATTTATTAGGAAGACCCACTCATTGGATGTGAATTTCATGTACTGTCCTCCTGGATCATGCTAATCCGATGGTATATAGCAGACAGCAAGGTGCGAAGAAGTGGTTTCCATTGGACACAGTGTGTGTGTGTGTGTGTGTGTTTCTCTTCCTAATTGCGCCTCCTCTGGCGTCCGCTTGTTTTTGATTGAGTTGATGTGGTAGTTGCACCCAGCTGGCGACTCGAGGCAGGGACAACAAATCAAATGTGGCATTAGCTGTGTTTAAGCTTGACACTGTATAAGTTAATGACATGGGCCTGCGGTCCTCACAGTCGGTGACAAAGCCCTTCTTAGAATTTCTGTGTGTGCCATTAAGAAGTGCCCCTATGGGATACCGAGCGTTTGGTGAATACGGTGAATTTATAGGCCAAGTTGGGAATAATAACAGTGTGTTGAGGAACGGCTTTGAGCATCGCTCACGGCCACGCTGTCACAAAAGGAGGCAGACAGACACTAGAACAGGTTTTCTGGTTTTTATAAGAACTCAAAGACGAGGTCGCACGAGCCAGTGAAATGGTCAGGAAATGAGCAAACAGGAATGAAGGAGACGAGACTAAATCAGGAAACGTGAAGGTCAAAACACTAATCAAGCCTGTAGTGGTTCACGGCTTAAGGCTCTGAGATGCTGATCAGAAGGTCAGGGTGGAATGGACCTCTCATAACCCTCTCTGCTCCTGGGGCTGATGGACACTTCCCTCCAAGCTAAAGAATGTCACTTGACTGTAAGGTGACACCTTAAAGCTTTCTTTCTAATGGTTGGACATGGCGGAGGACAAACAGCTAACTGTATTAATCAGGAGCTGATTGGTGCATCACAGGTGATGAGGTTATGAGCTGAGGATCATGGGAGTTGGTGATCCTGACCCGATTTCTCAATGACTTTTTAAGAAGCTGACTCTACATAAAGAGTTTCATATTCAAAATAAATCTCTACGGACATTTTAAACCCCACGTGACTCCAGCTGAACATCTAAACAAACACTATCACTAATAGTGTGTTAACTGATAGAGAACACACGTGTTAGCTTTCATTAGTAAAACAAACAGTTTCATTTGTTATTTTAAAGTGCAGAAGTTCAAAAGAATCGAGCTTCAGCTTTCTGTTCTTGGTTGACAGACATGAAACCTGACATGGTTTTCTGCTGCTGTAGCTCATCCACCTTAAGTTTCAACATGCTCTGCATTTTGAGATGCTTTTCTCCTCACTACAACTGTACAGATAGATATCTGAGTTACCGTAGTCTTTCTAACCAGTCTAGCCTGTTTCTGTAGATCTTTCTCATCATCGTTGTTGTGTGTAAAAATCTCAGGAGATCAGCAGTTATGGAAACACTCTAATCAACCCATCAGCAACAATCCCAGAGATCCCATTTGAACCCATTTTGCTGGCTGATGTGAACGTGACCCGAAGCTGCTGGCTGTATCGCTTTTACACCTTTTCCTGCTGTCATATGATTGGCTGATTAGATAATTACATGAGTGTGTGTGTGTGTGTAAAGGTAATAAAGTGCTCAGTGAGTGTATATACACTATATTGCCAAAAGTATTCGCTCACCTGCCTTGACTCGCATATGAATTTAAGTGACATCCCATTCCTAATCCATAGGGTTCAATATGACGTCGGTCCACCCTTTGCAGCTATAACAGCTTCAACTCTTCTGGGAAGGCTGTCCACAAGGTTTAGGAGTGTGTTTATGGGAATTTTTGACCATTCTTCCAGAAGCACATTTGTGAGGTCACACACTGATGTTGGACGAGAAGGCCTGGCTCTCAGTCTCCGCTCTAATTCATCCCAAAGGTGTTCTATCGGGTTGAGGTCAGGACTCTGTGCAGGCCAGTCAAGTTCATCCACACCAGACTCTGTCATCCATGTCTTTATGGACCTTGCTTTGGTCACTGGTGCACAGTCATGTTGGAAGAGGAAGGGGCCAGCTCCAAACTGTTCCCACAAAGTTGGGAGCATGGAATTGTCCAAAATGTCTTGGTATGCTGAAGCATTCAGAGTTCCTTTCACTGGGACTAAGGGGCCAAGCCCAGCTCCTGAAAAACAACCCCACACCATAATCCCCCCTCCACCAAACTTTACACTTGGCACAATGCAGTCAGACAAGTACCGTTCTCCTGGCAACCGCCAAACCCAGACTCGTCCATCAGATTGCCAGATGGAGAAGCGTGATTCGTCACTCCAGAGAACGCGTCTCCACTGCTCTAGAGTCCAGTGGCGGCGTGCTTTACACCACTGCATCCGACGCTTTGCATTGCACTTGGTGATGTATGGCTTGGATGCAGCTGCTCGGCCATGGAAACCCATTCCATGAAGCTCTCTGCGCACTGTTCTTGAGCTAATCTGAAGGCCACATGAAGTTTGGAGGTCTGTAGCGATTGACTCTGCAGAAAGTTGGCGACCTCTTCGCACTATGCGCCTCAGCATCCGCTGACCCCGCTCCGTCAGTTTACGTGGCCTACCACTTCGTGGCTGAGTTGCTGTCGTTCCCAAACACTTCCACGTTCTTATAATACAGCTGACAGTTGACTGTGGAATATTTAGGAGCGAGGAAATTTCACGACTGGATTTGTTGCACAGGTGGCATCCTATCACAGTTCCACGCTGGAATTCACTGAGCTCCTGAGAGCGACCCATTCTTTCACAAATGTTTGTAAAAACAGTCTGCATGCCTAGGTGCTTGATTTTATACACCTGTGGCCATGGAAGTGATTGGAACACCTGATTCTGATTATTTGGATGGGTGAGCGAATACTTTTGGCAATATAGTGTACTTTTACATAAATCTTTCAGCATTTATTTCACATTTTCCTTATTCAGATGGTGTTTTTATGTTCCTGCACCCTTGAGAAGATGCTACATAGCAACAGACTTCATTCTAGCTGAGTTTTGATTATGTTGTTAGGTGAAAAAATATCATTTAGGTGTTTTTGCTTGTCATACAGGTTTTACATTTATAGCAAGCTACTGATATGATGTAAACGGTTAAGTCACATTATAACAGAACACAGAGGACAATAATCAGGTTAGGAAGGAGCTATAAAGGTAAATATGTGAGAAATATTATGTAGTTTTAAGCTACAGCTTAATATTAACATAATTAATGTATAATATAATATAATATTAGTGATAATTAATCATTAATAACATCTTTATAAGCAAAACAAATACTTTTCAATGCAATACTAAAGCATTTAGGTCTCCAAGCTACTGTCCAGCACCATGCCAGTATAACGTCACATATTTATTAATTTATGAAGCCAATATAACAAGCATATGAATTATTTTATTGCTGTTAAATTAATTGTAATTTATAACACTGTAATAAAGGATATGTTGATCTTAACAGCTTAACATAGAAGATATAACATATTATGGTATTATAACACACACACACACACACACAAAAGAGTTTTAAGAGTACAGGCTTCATGCCGTGTTTCATCTGAAAACCAAACACGCTAAACAGAAATGCTAATCCTATCTGTACTGTGATACACAATTCATGCTTTGTCTATTTAATTTCATTTCCAGAGGCATTTTGGAGAGAAATAAGGATGACTTTCTTTGTGCTTCTTACACACATGACTGTGTTCCACTCGCATGTTCTGATGATGTGTAACAGACTTGTCAGAGAAGAGAGCTGATCAACATCAGCACACATGAAGAGCAGATCTCAGGGACGTGACTCTCTGTGTGTCACTGTGATGTGATTTATTTCACCTTCATGATCCTACAGTATGGGATAGAAAGAAACCAGCCCTCACCTCGCTAATGGCAGAGAATCTGAACATCTCAGTAATGAAACTTTATACTGATATCATTTATCATTTCTCCTTCCTTCTCTTCTCTTCTCTTCTCTTCTCTTCTCTTCTCTTCTCTTCTCTTCTCTTCTCTTCTCATCTTCTTTTGTCTTCTTCTCTTCTTTTGTTCTTTTCTCTTTCATCTCTTCTCTTCTCTTCTCTTCTCTTCTCTTCTCTTCTCTTCTCTTCTCTTCTCTTCTCTTCTCTCCTCTTCTCCTCTTTTATTCTTTTGTCTCTTCTCTTCTCTTCTCTTCTCTTCTCTTCTCTTCTCTTCTCTTCTCTTCTTGTTCTGTTGTCTTTTCTCTTCTCTTCCCTTTTTTTCTTCTCCTTTGTTCTTTTCTGTTCTCTTTTCTTCTACATAAACTGCCCATTGCTTTCTTTTTTCTTTCTTTAAATGTGTTTTTTTAATGTATTATAAAACCCCCATGTTATAAAAGTTCCAATGAATGACTTAACTTTTATTCTTTTTCAAATTCTCAATAAGAACACCTGATGAGAAAGTAATCTGAACTCCTTTAATATTACTGACAAGAACCTTTAATCATGACTTATATAATTCAATTGATTTTCCTGAAACCTAATCTCTTGATGTTGATGCAAACAAATAAACAGGAAAACACATAATAATGTGCTGGACTCTCTCAATGTTTTCTCTTCTTAGATGTTCTGTATCTAAAGACCCTTGTGTTGAATAGCAGTTGTGTTTCCTTGTTTCCCCTGGGGCAGGACTGCAGGGAAGATGTGGCGATTCTGTTCCTTTCACTGTAGTGGACATAATGAAATGTATTGTGTAAAATAAAAATTGCGAGTCACTGCGTCTTCCATGAAGCTGCCACACAGACCCAGAGCCCGAGTGGATCTAAAAAGTACAAGAGAGAGATAGGAGAGTCCAGGGGAATGAAATGGCATGATAAAGGGAAAGAGTGGACAGCAGATGGCCATCTCTAGACACCAGGGTCTCTGCGCTGTCTCTGGCCTTTGATCCGCTTCACAGAGAAAAGCCGAGCACCAGAATGCAAAACGAGGGAAGAGGGCTGCTGTTGTACTGGGAGGATTTATACAGCGAGTAAAGAAAATAAAGAACAATAGCACTTACATTTTACTGCATGGACAAAAAACAGTTCTAACATATGCAGTGTGTTACAGTGTGTTATTAATGTTACAGTGTGTTGCAGTGTGTTATCAGTGTGTTAGTGTGTTCTCAGTGTTACAGTGTGTTATCAGTGTGATACAGTGTGTTATCAATGTTACAGTGGGTTATCAGTGTGTTACAGTGTGTTATAGTGTGTTACAGTGTGTTACAGTGTGTTATAGTGTGTTACAGTGTGTTACAGTGTGTTATAGTGTGTTACAGTGTGTTATCAATGTTACAGTGGGTTATCAGTGTGTTACAGTGTGTTATAGTGTGTTACAGTGTGTTATCAGTGTTACAGTATGGTACAGTGTGTTATCAGTGTGTTACAGTGTGTTATCAGTGTGATACAGTGTGTTATCAATGTTACAGTGGGCTATCAGTGTGTTATCAATGTTACAGTGGGTTATCAGTGTGTTACAGTGTGTTATAGTGTGTTACAGTGTGTTATAGTGTGTTACAGTGTATTATCAGTGTTACAGTATGGTACAGTGTGTTATCAGTGTGTTACAGTGTGTTATCACTTTTACAGTGTGTTATCAGTGTGATACAGTGTGTTATCAATGTTACAGTGGGTTATCAGTGTGTTACAGTGGGTTATCAGTGTGTTACAGTGTGTTATAGTGTGTTACAGTGTGTTATAGTGTGTTATCAGTGTTACAGTATGGTACAGTGTGTTATCAGTGTGTTACAGTGTGTTATCACTGTTACAGTGTGTTAACAGTGTTACAGTGTGTTATCAGTGTTACAATGTGTTATCAGTGTGTTATCAGTGTGTTATCAGTGTGTTACAGTGTGTTATCAGTGTGTTACAGTGGGTTATCAGTGTGTTACAGTGTGTTATAGTGTGTTACAGTGTGTTATCAGTGTTACAGTATGGTACAGTGTGTTATCAGTGTGTTACAGTGTGTTATCACTGTTACAGTGTGTTAACAGTGTTACAGTGTGTTATCAGTGTTACAATGTGTTATCAGTGTGTTATCAGTGTGTTATCAGTGTGTTACAGTGTGTTATCAGTGTGTTACAGTGGGTTATCAGTGTGTTACAGTGTGTTATAGTGTGTTACAGTGTGTTATCAGTGTTACAGTATGGTACAGTGTGTTATCAGTGTGTTACAGTGTGTTATCACTGTTACAGTGTGTTAACAGTGTTACAGTGTGTTATCAGTGTGTTACAGTGTGTTATCACTGTTACAGTGTGTTAACAGTGTTACAGTGTGTTATCAGTGTTACAATGTGTTATCAGTGTGTTATCAGTGTGTTACAGTGTGTTATCAGTGTGTTACAGTGTGTTATCAGTGTTACAGTGTGTTATCAGTGTTACAATGTGTTACAGGGGGTTGTCAGTGTGTTACAGTGTGTTATCAGTGTGATACAGTGTGTTACAGTGTGTTACAGTGTGTTATCAGTGTTACAGTGTGTTATCAGTGTGTTATCAGTGTGTTACAGTGTGTTATCAGTGTTACAGTGTGTTATCAATGTTACAGTGTGTTATCAGTGTGTTATCAGTGTGTTACAGTGTGTTATCAGTGTTACAGTGTGTTATCAATGTTACAGTGGGTTATCAGTGTGTTACAGTGTGTTATCAGTATGTTACAGTGTGTTACAGTGTGTTACAGTGTGTTATCAATGTTACAGTGGGTTATCAGTGTGTTAGTGTGTTATCAGTCTTACAGTATGTTACAGTGGGTTATCAGTGTGTTATCAGTGTGTTATCAGTGGGTTATCAGTGTGTTATCACTATGTTACAGTGGGTTATCAGTGTGTTATCAGTGTGTTATCAGTGGGTTATCAGTGTGTTACAGTGTGTTATCAGTGTGTTACAGTGTGTTATCAGTGGGTTATCAGTGTGTTATCAGTGTGTTACAGCGTGTTATCAGTGTGTTACAGTGGGTTACAGTGTGTTATCAGTGTGTTACAGTGTGTTATCAGTGGGTTATCAGTGTGTTATCAGTGTGTTACAGTGGGTTACAGTGTGTTATCAGTGTGTTACAGTGTGTTACAGTGTGTTATCAGTGTGTTAGTGTGTTATCAGTATGTTACAGTGTGTTACAGTGTGTTTTCAGTGTGTTAGTATGTTATCAGTATGTTACAGTGTGTTATCAGTGTGTTACAGTGTGCTATCAGTGTTACAGTGTGCTATCAGTGTTACAGTGTGTTATCAGTGTGTTATCAGTGTGTTACAGTGTGCTATCAGTGTTACAGTGTGTTATCAGTGTTACAGTGTTTTATCAGTGTTACATTGTGTTACATTGTGTTATCAGTTTTACAGTCTGTTACAGTGTGTTATCAGTGTTAGTGTGTTACAGTGTGTTATCAGTGTTACAGTGTAATACCATTGGTTACAGTGTGTTACAATGTGTTATAGTGTGTTGACAGTGTTACAGTTTGTTATCAGTGTTACAGTGTGTTATCAGTGTTACAGTGTATTTTCATTGTTAGTGTGTTACAGTGTTTTAGTGTGTTATCAGTATGTTACAGTGTGTTACAGTGTATTTTCATTGTTAGTGTGTTACAGTGTTTTAGTGTGTTATCAGTATGTTACAGTGTGTTTTCAGTGTGTTAGTGTGTTATCAGTATGTTACAGTGTGTTTTCAGTGTGTTAGTATGTTATCAGTGTTACAGTGTGCTATCAGTATGTTACAATGTGTTATCAGTATGTTACAGTGTGTTATCAGTGTGTTATCAGTGTGTTACAGTATGTTATCAGTGTGTTACAGTGTGCTATCAGTGTTACAGTGTGTTATCAGTGTTACAGTGTATTTTCAGTGTTAGTATGTTACAGTGTTTTAGTGTTAGTATGTTACTGTGTTAGTGTGTTATCAGTGTTACAGTGTGTTATCAATGTTACAGTGGATTTTCTGTGTAAGTGTGTTACATTGTGTTATCAGTGTGTTACAGTGTGTTATCAGTGTTACAGTCTGTTACAGTGTGTTATCAGTTTTACAGTGTGTTACATTGTGTTATTAGTGTTACAGTCTGTTACAGTGTGTTATCAGTTTTACAGTGTGTTACAGTGTATTATCAGTTTTACAGTGTGTTACATTGTGTTATTAGTGTTACAGTCTGTTACAGTGTGTTATCATTGTTAGTGTGTTACAGTGTATTACTGTGGGTTACAGTGTTTTACAATGTGTTATAGTGTGTTGTCAGTGGTACAGTGTGTTACTATGGGTTACAGTGTGTTACAATGTGTTACAGTGTGTTATCAGTGTTACAATGTATTTTCTGTGTTAGTGTGTTACAGTGTGTTATCAGTGTTACAGTGTAGTATTAGTGTTACAGTGTATTTTCTGTGTTAGTGTGTTACAGTGTGATATCAGTGTTACAGTGTGTTATCAGTGTGTTATCAGTGTGTTATCAGTATGTTACAGTGTGTTATCAGTGTGTTATCAGTGTGTTACAGTGTGTTATCAGTGTGTTATCAGTGTTAGTGTTACAGTGTGTTATCAGTGTTACAGTGTATTATCAGTGTTACAGTGTTTTATCAGTGTTACATTGTGTTATCAGTGTTACAGTGTGTTACATTGTGTTATCAGTTTTACAGTCTGTTACAGTGTGTTATCCGTGTTAGTGTGTTACAGTGTGTTATCAGTGTTACAGTGTAATACCATTGGTTACAGTGTGTTACAATGTGTTAGAGTGTGTTGACAGTGTTACAGTTTGTTATCAGTGTTACAGTGTGTTATCAGTGTTAAAGTGTATTTTCATTGTTAGTGTGTAACAGTGTGTTATTACAGTGTGTTATCAGTGTTACAGTGTATTTTCATTGTTAGTGTGTTACAGTGTTTTAGTGTGTTATCAGTATGTTACAGTGTGTTACAGTGTGTTACAGTGTGTTACAGTGTGTTTTCAGTGTGTTAGTGTGTTATCAGTATGTTACAGTGTGTTTCAGTGTGTTAGTATGTTATCAGTGTTACAGTGTGCTATCAGTATGTTACAATGTGTTATCAGTATGTTACAGTGTGTTATCAGTGTGTTATCAGTGTGTTACAGTATGTTATCAGTGTGTTACAGTGTGCTATCAGTGTTACAGTGTGTTATCAATGTTACAGTGTGTTATCAATGTTACAGTGTGTTATCAATGTTACAGTGGATTTTCTGTGTAAGTGTGTTACATTGTGTTATCAGTGTGTTACATTGTGTTATCAGTGTGTTACAGTGTGTTATCAGTTTTACAGTGTGTTACAGTGTATTATCAGTGTTACAGTGTGTTACATTGTGTTATTAGTGTTACAGTCTGTTACAGTGTATTATCAGTTTTACAGTGTGTTACAGTGTATTATCAGTGTTACAGTGTGTTACATTGTGTTATTAGTGTTACAGTCTGTTACAGTGTGTTATCATTGTTAGTGTGTTACAGTGTATTACTGTGGGTTACAGTGTTTTACAATGTGTTATAGTGTGTTGTCAGTGTTACAATGTATTTTCTGTGTTAGTGTGTTACAGTGTGTTATCAGTGTTACAGTGTAGTATTAGTGTTACAGTGTATTTTATGTGTTAGTGTGTTACAGTGTGATATCAGTGTTACAGTGTGTTATCAGTGTTACAGTGTATTTTCTGTGTTAGTGTGTTATAGTGTGTTATAAGTTTGTTACAGTGTGTTATCAGTGATACAGTGTATTTTCTGTATAAGTGTGTTACAGTGTGATATCAGTGTTACAGTGTAGTATCAGTGTTACAGTGTATTTTCTGTGTTAGTGTGTTAGTGTGTTATCAGTGTAATACTGTATGTTGCAGTGTGTTATCAGTGTTGCATTGTGTTATCAGTGTTATTGTGTTACAGTCTGTCATCAGTGTGTTATCAGTGTCAGTGTGTTACAGTGTGTCATCAGTGTGTTATCAGTGTTACAGTGTGTTATCAGTGTTAGTGTGTTACAGTGTGTCATCAGTGTATTATCAGTGTTACAGTGTGTTAACAGTGTTACTGTATGTTATCAGTGTTACTGTGTGTTATCAGTGTTACAGTGTGTTATCAGTGTTTTATCTGAGTTACTGTGTGTTATCAGTGTTACAGTGTGTTATCAGTGTTACTGTGTGTTATCAGTGTTATTGTGTTACAGTGTGTCATCAGTGTATGATCAGTGTTACTGTGTGTTATCAGTGTTATAGTGTGTTATCAGTGTTTTATCTGAGTTACTGTGTGTTATCAGTGTTACTGTGTGTTATCAGTGTTATTGTGTTACAGTGTGTCATCAGTGTATTATCAGTGTATTATCAGTGTATTATCAGTGTTACTGTGTGTTATCAGTGTTACAGTGTGTCATCAGTGTATTATCAGTGTGTTATCAGTGTTACAGTGTTTTATCAGTGTTACAGCGTGTCATCAGTGTATTATCAGTGTTACTGTGTTTTATCTGAGTTACAGTGTATTATCAGTGTTACAGTGTGTTATCAGTGTTTTATCTGAGTTACAGTGTATTATCAGTGTTACAGTGTGTTATCAGTGTTATTGTGTTACAGTGTGTCATCAGTGTGTTATCAGTGTTACTGTGTGTTATCAGTGTTGCAGTGTGTTATCAGTGTTACTGTGTGTTACAGTGTTACTGTGTGTTATCAGTGTTGCAGTGTGTTATCAGTGTTACTGTGTGTTATCAGTGTTGCAGTGTGTTATCAGTGTTGCAGTGTGTTATCAGTGTTACTGTGTGTTATCAGTGTTACAGTGTGTCATCAGTGTGTTATCAGTGTTACTGTGTGTTATCAGTGTTGCAGTGTTATCAGTGTTGCAGTGTGTTACAGTGTGTTATCAGTGTGTTATCAGTGTTACTGTGTGTCATCAGTGTGTTATCAGTGTTGCAGTGTGTTATCAGTGTTGCAGTGTTATCAGTGTTGCAGTGTGTTACAGTGTGTTATCAGTGTGTTATCAGTGTTACTGTGTGTTATCAGTGTTACAGTGTGTCATCAGTGTGTTATCAGTGTTACAGTGTGTCATCAGTGTGTTATCAGTGTTACAGTGTGTCATCAGTGTGTTATCAGTGTTACAGTGTGTCATCAGTGTGTTATCAGTGTTGCAGTGTGTTATCAGTGTTGCAGTGTTATCAGTGTTGCAGTGTGTTACAGTGTGTCATCAGTGTGTCATCAGTGTGTTATCAGTGTTACAGTGTGTCATCAGTGTGTTATCAGTGTTGCAGTGTGTTATCAGTGTTGCAGTGTTATCAGTGTTGCAGTGTGTTACAGTGTGTTATCAGTGTGTTATCAGTGTTACTGTGTGTTATCAGTGTTACAGTGTGTCATCAGTGTTTTATCTGAGTTACAGTGTATTATCAGTGTTACAGTGTGTTATCAGTGTTACAGTGTCTTACAGTGTGTCATCAGTGTGTTATCAGTGTTACAGTGTGTTACAGTGTGTCATCAGTGTTTTATCTGAGTTACAGTGTATTATCAGTGTTACAGTGTATTATCAGTGTTACAGTGTGTTATCAGTGTTACAGTGTGTTATCAGTGTTACAGTGTCTTACAGTGTGTCATCAGTGTGTTATCAGTGTTACAGTGTGTTACAGTGTGTCATCAGTGTTTTATCTGAGTTACAGTGTATTATCAGTGTTACAGTGTGTTATCAGTGTTACTGTGTGTTATCAGTGTTACAGTGTGTTATCAGTGTTTTATCTGAGTTACAGTGTATTATCAGTGTTACAGTGTATTATCAGTGTTACAGTGCGTTACAGTGTGTCATCAGTGTTTTATTTGAGTTACAGTGTATTATCAGTGTTACAGTGCGTTACAGTGTGTCATCAGTGTTTTATTTGAGTTACAGTGTATTATCAGTGTTACAGTGTGTTATCAGGGTTTTATTTGAGTTACAGTGTATTATCAGTGTTACAGTGTGTTATCAGTGTTTTATTTGAGTTACAGTGTGTTATCAGTGTTACTGTGTGTTATCAGTGTTAGTGTGTTACAGTGTGTCATCAGTTTGTTATCAGTGTTACAGTGTCTTACAGTGTGTCATCAGTGTTTTATCTGAGTTACAGTGTTTTATCAGTGTTACAGTGTATTATCAGTGTTTTATTTGAGTTACAGTGTATTATCAGTGGTACAGTGTATTATCAGTGTTACAGTGTATTATCAGTGTTACAGTGTGTTATCAGTGTTTTATTTGAGTTACAGTGTATTATCAGTGTTACATTGTGTTACAGTGTGTTATCAGTGTTAGTGTCTTACAGTGTGTCATCAGTGTATTATCAGTGTTACTGTGTGTTACCAGTGTTACTGTGTGTTACAGTGTTTTATCTGTGTGTTATCTGTGTTACAGTGTATTATCTGTGTTACAGTGTATTATCAGTGTTTTATCTGAGTTACAGTGTGTTATCAGTGTTACATTGTGTTACAGTGTGTTATCAGTGTTACATTGTGTTACAGTGTGTTAGTGTTACTGTGTGTTATCAGTGTTACCAGTGTTACATTGTGTTACAGTGTGTTATCAGTGTTACAGTGTGTTATCAGTGTTTTATCTGAGTTACTGTGTGTTATCAGTGTTACAGTGTGTTATCAGTGTTTTATCTGAGTTACTGTATGTTATCAGTGTTACAGTGTGTTATCAGTGTTTTATCTGAGTTACTGTGTGTTATCAGTGTTACAGTGTGTTATCAGTGTTTTATCTGAGTTACTGTGTGTTATCAGTGTTACAGTGTGTTATCAGTGTTACTGTGTGTTATCAGTGTTATTGTGTTACAGTGTGTCATCAGTGTATGATCAGTGTTACTGTGTGTTATCAGTGTTATAGTGTGTTATCAGTGTTTTATCTGAGTTACTGTGTGTTATCAGTGTTACTGTGTGTTATCAGTGTTATTGTGTTACAGTGTGTCATCAGTGTATTATCAGTGTATTATCAGTGTTACTGTGTGTTATCAGTGTTACAGTGTATTATCAGTGTTACAGTGTGTCATCAGTGTATTATCAGTGTTAGTGTGTTATCAGTGTTTTATCTGAGTTACAGTGTATTATCAGTGTTACAGTGTGTTATCAGTGTTACAGTGTGTTATCAGTGTTACTGTGTGTCATCAGTGTGTTATCATTGTTACAGTGTATTATCAGTGTTAGTGTGTTATCAGTGTTTTATCTGAGTTACAGTGTATTATCAGTGTTACAGTGTGTTATCAGTGTTACAGTGTGTTATCAGTGTTACTGTGTGTTACAGTGTGTCATCAGTGTGTTATCATTGTTACAGTGTGTTACAGTGTGTCATCAGTGTTTTATCTGAGTTACAGTGTATTATCAGTGTTACAGTGTATTATCAGTGTTACAGTGTGTTACAGTGTGTCATCAGTGTTTTATCTGAGTTACAGTGTATTATCAGTGTTACTGTGTGTTATCAGTGTTACAGTGTATTATCAGTGTTACAGTGTGTCATCAGTGTATTATCAGTGTTACTGTGTTTTATCTGAGTTACAGTGTATTATCAGTGTTAGTGTGTTATCAGTGTTTTATCTGAGTTACAGTGTATTATCAGTGTTACAGTGTGTTATCAGTGTTACAGTGTGTTATCAGTGTTATTGTGTGTTACAGTGTGCCATCAGTGTGTTATCATTGTTACAGTGTGTTACAGTGTGTCATCAGTGTTTTATCTGAGTTACAGTGTATTATCAGTGTTACAGTGTGTTATCGGTGTTACAGTGTGTTATCAGTGTTACTGTGTGTTATCAGTGTTACAGTGTGTTATCAGTGTTACTGTGTGTTATCAGTGTATTATCAGTGTTACAGTGTATTATCAGTGTTACAGTGCGTTACAGTGTGTCATCAGTGTTTTATCTGAGTTACAGTGTATTATCAGTGTTACAGTGTATTATCAGTGTTACAGTGTGTTATCAGTGTTACTGTGTGTTATCAGTGTTACAGTGTGTCATCAGTGTTTTATCTGAGTTACAGTGTGTTATCAGTGTTGCAGTGTGTTATCAGTGTTATCAGTGTTTTATTTGAGTTACAGTGTGTTATCAGTGTTACAGTGTGTTATCAGTGTTTTATTTGAGTTACAGTGTGTTATCAGTGTTACTGTGTGTTATCAGTGTTTTATTTGAGTTACAGTGTGTTATCAGTGTTACATTGTGTTACAGTGTGTTATCAGTGTTACAGTGTGTCATCAGTGTATTATCAGTGTTACTGTGTGTTATCAGTGTTACAGTGTGTTACCAGTGTTACTGTGTGTTACAGTGTTTTATCTGTGTGTTATCTGTGTTACAGTGTATTATCTGTGTTACAGTGTATTATCAGTGTTTTATCTGAGTTACAGTGTGTTATCAGTGTTACATTGTGTTACAGTGTGTTATCAGTGTTACATTGTGTTACAGTGTGTTAGTGTTACTGTGTGTTATCAGTGTTACCAGTGTTACATTGTGTTACAGTGTGTTATCAGTGTTACAGTGTGTTATCAGTGTTTTATCTGAGTTACAGTGTGTTACCAGTGTTACAGTGTATTATCAGTGTTACTGTGTGTTATCAGTGTTACAGTGTGTTACAGTGTGTTATCTGTGTGTTATCAGTGTTACAGTGTGTTATCAGTGTTTTATCTGAGTTACAGTGTGTTATCAGTGTTACATTGTGTTACAGTATATTATCAGTGTTACATTGTGTTACAGTGTGTTATCAGTGTTACATTGTGTTACAGTGTGTTAGTGTTACTGTGTGTTATCAGTGTTACTGTGTGTTATCAGTGTTACATTGTGTTACAGTGTGTTAGTGTTACTGTGTGTTATCAGTGTTACTGTGTGTTATCAGTGTTACAGTGTGTTACCAGTGTTACATTGTGTTACTGTGTGTTATCAGTGTTACAGTGTGTTATCAGTGTTTCATCTGAGTTACAATTTGTTAGTGTGTTATCTGTGTTACAGTGTATTATCAGTGTTACAGTGTGTTATCAGTGTTTTATCTGAGTTACTCTGTTCAGTGTTACATTGTGTTACAGTGTGTTATCAGTGTTACATTGTGTTACATTGTGTTAGTGTTACTGTGTGTTATCAGTGTTACATTGTGTTACAGTGTGTTATCAGTGTTACATTGTGTTACAGTGTGTTAGTGTTACTGTGTGTTATCAGTGTTACATTGTGTTACAGTGTGTTATCAGTGTTACATTGTGTTACAGTGTGTTAGTGTTACAGTGTGTTACAGTGTGTTATCTCTCTGTTATCAATTTTACAGTCTGCTACAATATGCTATCTGTGTGTTACATTGTGTTATCACCATTAACCCATAGAAATTTATTTTACTCCCTCATGTTTATTTCTTTTATCTTGTCTTGTACACTGGGTTCTATTCTTTTATATCTTGCTTGTACACAGTGTTTCTCAGTTCTGTTGTTACATTTCCCCAGAGCTCAAAGCTCAAATGTCAAACCTCTTAATGCTCTCAAAATATACGAACCACAATCTTTTACACTGTGAGCAAAACGTCATAGCAAACACAATCACTCACACAACAACTTGAACTCCCTTTTCTAAATTAAATCAGTGCATCAATCACTATCAGCAAAATAGATCACACCTTAATCATCATTTTAACTAAAGACTGAGAGTGTGTCTTTATTTAATTTTTCCTCACAGTGCTTTACAGTGAGGTTGAATATCCTCTGTAGATAAATGCTAATGAAAAATCATCCAATTTCAATTCAATTTTATTTGTATTGTACTTTTAACAATGGACAATGCCCTTAAAGTATATTAAAGAATATCAAAATTCAGAATACAACTTTTTAATTCATGTTTATCTCTAATGAGCAAGCTAGAGGCAAATGAGTCAAGGAAAAGTTCCCTGAGATGATGAATTTTACAACAAGACATTTATTCAGACTTTTTTAATACACTTTACATCACATGTACTATGTGTATGTTATCAAGGTTACATGAATATAAGGCACAGCAGCTATAATGTGGAACAAAAAAACTAATGATGTAGAAAAATACTGTAATGTTAATATAACTTAAATCATCAACCGAACACACCACAGCATTTCATTTAGCTGTACAGTTTCTAACTAATATTAATATATAGGACACCTGATAGGTCAAGAGCTGCACCAGTCAACTAGGAAAATGGACAATGTTTTGTAAGTTACAGTACAATGTAAGATTCAACTCATAACAGCCCCTCAGAGATTTCTGCAACCAATAATGCTTGATTTTGTGTATTTTTTCAACATTTGTGAGAGTGTGCTTTTTTTGTAAAAAATTACATGGATTGGTGAAACTGCAAATAAAATTTGTATAATAATAATTAAAATAATTAGATTAGGGATGTACATACTTAAGCATCTAGGTCATTTATAGTTTTTTTTATTATTATTTTTACTTGTTTTTCTACTTAGTTCTTAATTTTATATCAACCATGATAGAATTTCTGATATTATTTATCTTGGCTTAATTTTTTCACATCACAAAAAGCTGCCTGTTGTTTTAACAGGGGTGTGTAGGTTTTAATATCCACTGTATGTCAAGAATTAGGCTTAATGGTCTAATATTTAATAATCTTATAATAATCTTATAATTAAAAATATTATATATATTTTTCTTTATTTAATTTCTTCACTAGGATATAATGTTTTGCACTGCACTAAAATCTTTAATAGCTTATATAGTTTGTGTAGATTGCGTACAGATGTGTATAGATTGTCTGTGTAAACTTCTCACAGAGGTAACTGTAGAACATGTAGGTAACACTTGCTCATAAACTTTAGGAACTTTTTCTTTTTATTTATTTGCATTTAAATTAAAACCATTAAATATTTGATATCACCTCTAATATAAACTGTTATCTATTTTTCATTCAGTGGAATCATCATTTAGAAATGTGATATAAATTCATTTAATATCTTTTTTGTCTTGTTTTTCCTCACTTTAATCAGCTTAACATTTAATCAGTCTTACTAAAATATCCTTCAGAATATCAACAGATGCACTGATTGGCAAATAATAATAATAATAATAATAATAATAATAATAATAAAAATAATAAGTTAAAATATTATAAACTGATCAGCCATAACATTAAAACCATTAATTCCACTATACTGGAGAAGCTCAGACTCAAGTCATCAGAATTCACAGTTCGTCCTGGTCAAAGTCATTTAGATCCTTACACTTATCCATTTTTCCTGCTTCCAGCACACCAATTTAGAGAACTGACTCTTCACTTGCTGCATAATATATAACACCCCTATATATTTATTCATCTGATATTATTTGAGCTTGTTGTCGTGCAAAACCTGAATCTTTCTGCTCATTCGTATTCTGCATTAGACAGATGTGCTGGATCATAATTTATACTAGAATTATATTTCCAGGTATTTTATATTTAAATTATATAATATGTTACTTGAAACAATACACTAATATATGTTAAAAACAACAGGATATTGTTATATTTTACTGTAAATATGAAATACTTGAAAATATTGCCAACTTCTCCAAGTACAGTACTGTTTTTGTAAATAATCTATAATCATTTTTTCCTTACATAATGAAAGCTTTTTTAAATATTATTATTTTTTAAATATTATTATTTTTTAAATATTATTATTATTATTATTATTATTATTATTATTATTATTATTATTATTATTATTATTATTATTATTATTATTTACAGTGTATTTGTATTGTCTTTCAGACAGAGTCACTTTCCCAGGTTTGTTGGGTAGAATTAATATTCCAGCTGCCTGTAAAGTTAATATTACACTGTATAAGTAGATCTGTTTATTTAACTCGGACATGCTCAAAGGCTCCTCGCTGAAAGCCAATCAGCTCTCTGCAAAGCGGTCTTGTAAAAGACATCAGTGACATTTACTTGCGTCTCGTTTGGTCGTCTCTCGTTCCCGTGTGTGCTCGCTTCAAAAGAATGAATCCCCAAGCGAGTTTCCACCAGCTATTTATAATGAACTCGCTGAAATATGAGAATTTTCTTCTCGGAGCTTGTCATTTTCTTAAGTTCATTTTATATATATATATTATTAATATAATATTATATATATATATATATATATATATATATATATATATATATATATATATATATATATAAATATATATATATATATATATATATATATGTGTGTGTGTATGTGTGTGTGTGTGTGTGTGTGTGTGTGTGTGTATCTATGTAAATTCTAATGAGGAACATTTCTTACACTTTCCTCTGTAATGTTTAATGACAGTAGCAGTAACACTTTATTTAAAGAGTACCTTCAAATAGCACTTATAACACATTTATAAGCACTGCTTAAATATTTCATAGTGTTAGAGAATTTATGAAAGGCTTATCTCCAAATATGCAGCATGATATTAGTTTTATGCATTTTTTATCTTTACATGATTAAGGTTAGCATTAATATACTGTGCTACTGGATTTTTTTTTTTCTTGCATGTTATCAGCTTGTTTTTATTAACTGCACATTCAGGACAGTTATAAAAGGTAATAAAATCATTTATATTAACACCTGGCATACATGGGCTTCATAAATAAGAATAGATATTTTGTAGAAGATATCCAGTACATACAGTAATAGAGTATTGTCAGAATGTGTCCGGCTCCTGTCTCACCTTTAGTGAAGGGTTTAATACAGTAGATATTTCTAACCCAAGTCCACTTCCACTCTTCCATATAGTCTTTATTCTGTCCTCTTTTATGATGTCCGGATGTCATTTTAATGCCTTCAGAAGTTTAGTGTTAGTAAATGTTAGTTCATGTTTAATATGTTAAGCAAATGTACATGTATAACACTCTAATGTAAGGTTGTGTTTAAATTCTATAACTTTTTCATGATAAATAAATACGTACAGGTGCATAGGGTCTGAATCAGTCGCCTCATAAAGATAACTGCAGACATGAAAAGAACAAATAAATAAAACCATGCAATATCATAACATATAAAGGCTGTTCATGTTCTGATATGAGTCTTTTGGAAATTCTGAATATATTTATGAATGTGTTATGAAAGCACTTTCAAATAAAGCCTTACTCCAAAATGCAAATATATATATATATATATATATATATATATATATATATATATATATTAGCACAGGATCCTGTATAAAGCTCCATTTTCTGAAATGTGTCATGAATTGGAATGTTATAATAAAGCGATCGAGCCTTTCTGTATTCCAGCGCTCCCTCAGACTTAACGCTGCAGGAACATGGACCTTGTGCTCCTGATCTGCATTTTTCTCAGTAAAAATTTGCACCAGTCACAAGGTTTGACTTTTAAAAGTCAAGGTTCCTGAAAGCAATAATCAGGCTCTGGAACGTGCGGCTGAGAGTGTTCAGGAGAATCAGGAGGCGTGTCTGCCTTCACCTGGTACAAAGTCACTCAGGTCAGTGGGTTCTTCTCATCTGTGATGCTGCAGGGGGAAAAGGAAAGGGTGGGGGGGGGGTAGATGTGTGGTGGGGGGGGGGGTGCAAGAGCAGGACTGAAGACAGAGCAGAGGAAGGAGGAGAAAGCAAATGAGGAGGTGGAGGAGCTTGGGTAGACAGTGTACACACACACACACACACACACATACACATGCAGCAAATCTCAAGAGTGAGCTGGAATGGTGGGAGGCTGCTCTGATCGTCCCTGGCTCGATCCCATTCTCAGGCAGGGTTTTGCATGTAGGGGGCGCTGGGAGTGGAACCGTACGTGGGATTACAAATCTCAGAGGCTGGTCTGAATTCTGCGAGCGAGCGCTGCATTGCCCGTGTGACAGCCACAGACACAGACACACGCCTGGAAGGTAAGAACCTTTCTTTTACAGCTAGGTCATAAAAGCTGGCTTGTTTGTAGAGAAAATCTCCTGACCTGATGGAGAATACGTCCGGACACAAAAACAACCGGAGCAAACAGATTGACCGAGCGTGAGCAAGACCTGTTTTATGTCTTTGGAAATCAAAAGTTCATCACTTATATCATCTGAAGATGAAACAGAAACGAAACATGAATTCTAATCCAGTTTTAGTGTGGAATTTAAAGTGCCAGAAAAAGTTGTAATGATGGTCCTGTTCCATACTGTGCACTATATTATTTCTGTGCAATTATCATCAATAATATACTTGAAAAGAGTTTTTTAGAGCTTTTATTTTTTTTATTTTATTTTTTTGAGCTTTTAAGCTTTAAATAAATAACCAGGATGTATCAAAGATCTAATCACATACTTTATCATTATTTGAGCTTATTTATGAAGATTTTGTGCCTTAGTTTATTCATCAGCTGTGTGACTTTAATAACAATTAATAATTATACTGCTTGATAAACTTAATCACGGTAAATATGTCAGATTAATTTGCCTACATTCTGTAAAATTCTGTACTTGACTAAAAATAAACCATGCTAATTTTAGTCACCTGGCAGCACAACTTTGTTTTTTCTTCCTCAAGTCAATCAATTTGTCTGGGAACCTGATCCCTAAGCCCAGGGCTTTGCTGTGAAAGGACATGTGATTTACATCTCTAACAGGTGGACAGACTATATGATATAACTACAGTAAAATCCGTACATCTCTACATTTTAAGGCTTCGTTGCACTCTGGATGAGGGCTGCATACTTTGCGCTAGTTAAATGTAGCTGTGAAGGTGTGTGTTTTTCTGGAAAGGAATTAATATTTCACAGGAATCATCAGCGGCGAAGGAGCGAGCGGTGGGGCTCTGGTCATCCGTTAAAGGTCAAGATTTTCTCTGTCGCACAAGATGATCATTCTCATTATGGCGATACCTTTGCATCTTTAATGAAGCAAAGAGCAGAAATAAAATTATCTGGAATTTGCAAATGGAATAATGTGTATACATTAAATGTATATACATTTAAGCTGGGTCTGGTCTTGTCTTCTACTCATCTCTGTTTCCTCTAAGTGAAGAGAAAATGAGCTCATTATGGGTTCCACTGGTCATTAATCAGAACAAAGTAATCATGTAGCTGTAACTCGTTTCATACGTTCTTCCTGCTTTGTAAGAAAATCTGCTGATAGAAATCTGCATATCTGTCAAGTTGTTTTATTGTTCTTTATTTGATATGTTCTGTTTTTCATTTCAATCACTCCCTAGTGCTTCTTATGTACTGATACTGCAATAGATATTAAATACCGACATGGAACGAGACAGGAATTGATGCCAGGCACAGCACAGGAGCAGGGTGCCTGGTATTTTTCTTCTCTTGTAATTACTTTTTTTTCTTTTCCCTCTCTCTCTGGTTTCTGCTCTCTCTCTCTCTCTCTCTCTCTCTCTTTCCTCCCTTCCTCTTTCTCACTAGATTAGGTGTCACAGTAATAGCGTCATCGACTGCTGCCTGATGAATAATCATGCTTTTGGACCGGAGGAGGCAAAGCAGCACTGGAATTAAAATGTGTAAAGAACAAACTGTACAAAAGAAGCACGGCCTCTAGAGAGAGAGACCCCTCGTGTCAGTGTCATGGATCACACAAGTCCAGGCAGCCCCCACAGATGAGACGATTAACAACATGGAGGTGCTTATTGGCATCTATTCCCATGTTCGTCCTGTCTCAAGAGGCGAACTCCTCAGGATGGTATTAACTCCTGCTGAGCTGTCTGTTGTGTAAGATCAGACTTGAAAAGAATGGAAATTACAGCCTAAATGAGCTGTCCACTCAATCCTGTGAGCTGGGCACACACTCAAACGCAGTATGTAGCGTCGGTGAAGCGTTTGACCTATGATTCGGGACATGCAGTACAGAGACTCTGTCAGTATGGAGGAGCAGACCACCAGTCTGATTCACTTTTATCAGAACAGCACCGAGCACTTCAACACTTCGTTTGACTTGAACTCGACAGGTCTGAATGAGAATTCAGGCACCTATGAGTTTTATGTCATTGGCCTTTTCCTCTCCTGCCTGTACACAATCCTCCTCTTCCCCATTGGGATTATTGGGAACATCCTCATCCTGGTGGTTAACTTGAACCACAGAGAGAAGATGACCATCCCTGACCTTTATTTCATCAACCTGGCGGTGGCTGATCTCATTTTAGTGGCCGATTCGCTCATCGAGGTCTTTAACCTGAACGAGAAGTACTATGACTACGCTGTTCTCTGCACCTTCATGTCTCTTTTCCTGCAAGTCAACATGTACAGCAGCATCTTCTTCCTGACGTGGATGAGTTTCGACCGCTACGTGGCTCTAGCCAACTCCATGAGCAGCAGACCGCTGCGCACCATGCAGCATGCCAAGCTCAGCTGTAGCCTCATCTGGATGGCCTCCATCCTGGCCACCCTTCTGCCCTTCACCATTGTGCAGACACAGCACACGGGCGAGATCCACTTCTGCTTCGCCAATGTCTTCGAGATCCAGTGGCTGGAGGTGACAATCGGTTTCCTGGTGCCTTTCTCTATCATCGGTTTGTGCTACTCCCTGATCGTTCGCATCCTCATGAGGGCGCAGAAGCACAGGGGCTTGTGGCCACGCCGACAGAAAGCCCTGCGCATGATTGTCGTGGTGGTGCTGGTGTTCTTCATCTGCTGGCTACCTGAGAACGTCTTCATTAGCATCCAGCTACTCCAGGGCACGGCAGATCCATCAAAGCGCAGTGCAACCACCCTGTGGCACGACTACCCTCTGACTGGGCATATTGTCAACCTAGCAGCTTTCTCCAACAGCTGCCTGAACCCCATCATCTACAGCTTCCTGGGAGAGACCTTCAGAGACAAGCTAAGGCTGTTTGTGAAGCAGAAGGCCAGCTGGTCTGTGGTCTATCGCTTCTGCCACCACACTCTGGACCTCAACATCCCAGTTAGGAGTGAGTCTGAAGTGTAGTCCCACAGTTACTGGGAACGCGTCGTGAGATTTGTTGCATTTCTAAGAAGAACAATCGGAATGTTTTGTTTTTTTTCCATGGAAATGCCTCTGAGAATGAAGTTGCTCTGAAACCGCACACGCAATAGGGTAGGAGTAGAGAGAATGTAGGTGTAGCCACCAACTGACAGGGGTATACACATTATCTTAGAAAAGCAGTTGAAGAAGAAGCGCCGTGTTTGCTTTATTTCCTGCAGAGTGTAATCTATACGGGAAAAAAAGGATTATTTCTTGGCCGGCGATATTAACAGAATGGAAAGCAAAAGCAAAGCAAAGATTAAATAACTGATTTGTTTTTTTTAATACACTTTAAAGATTAATAAAAAAACATATAATCTATCAAGGTGATGACTTTTATACTCCAGGAGGATTGTGCTCAATGAGCCCAGGGTAAGGGAACAAATAAAAAAACAGACAAAAACCTCTTGACCTGATTCTTCACTGCATCAGTGTGGTACATGATTTCCTTTCATATTGGGTAAGCTTACACAAACACCACAACCTATCTATCTATCTATCTATCTATCTATCTATCTATCTATCTATCTATCTATCTATCTGTCTGTCTGTCTGTCTGTCTATCTATCTATCTATCTATCTATCTATCTATCTATCTATCTATCTATCTATCTATCTATCTATCTGTCTGTCTATCTGTCTGTCTGTCTGTCTGTCTGTCTATCTATCTATCTGTCTATCTGTCTGTCTGTCTGTCTGTCTATCTATCTATCTATCTATCTATCTATCTATCTATCTATCTATCTGTCTATCTGTCTGTCTGTCTGTCTGTCTATCTATCTATCTATCTATCTATCTATCTATCTATCTATCTATCTATCTATCTATCTATCTATCTATCTATCTATCTATCTATCTAAAACAGAAAGATTTTAAATGCACAGATTCAAGTTCACTGCCCAAGTTCACTGAACATCTACAAGACTTACTTACGAGGTTTACTGTGTGCTCAGGCGGAGGTGTTATCAATTCTAACCCCAGGTGTTGGCTCCTGTTTACCAGGGGTAGGAGACAGGGGGCAGGTGGCTTGCGGAAGGCAAAAGGTAATGTAAACACATTACTCGAGCTTTCAGTAACCCATCCAGCAGTGCTCCATCAGTGTTGTTTATTCAGTACAGTGCTTTCAGTCACATTTCTAGCCCTAGTCATATCTCTGTGTCATTCCACTGGATCTGTTATTGTGGATCAAAGGGATCATTTTCTCAAGAAATATGTTATTCAGCGTCCCAGAAACTCGGTACTATTCATAGCATGTGAGGGTGAGCTGTAGATGAGGTGAAGAATTTGTTAAAGACAGTAAAGTTAAAATTGTTATCTGGTGTATACTGCTTCTTATAATTCATAGCAAATTGCAAGTAATAATGAAAAATGAAATGTTAAAATGTTTCACAGTTTAACCATAGATTTTGGTGATTAGTTAAAGATTGGAGGAACGTTGCCTGGTATATTTCCATCTTCAACTGTCCACTTGGATGAGTTCGTGTCCTCTGGTTTTCTGCTGTTGTGTCTCATCCACCTCGAGATGCTTTTCTGCTCAGCATGGGTGTAAAGGGCGGTTATTTTAATTCAATTCAATTCAGTTCAATTCAATTTATTTGTATTTCACTTTAAACAATGGACAATCTTTCAAAGCAGCTTTACAGAAATATAGAAACAATTGTTTGAGTTACCATTCGTAGCATGAAAATCCCGAGATGAGTAGTTTCCTAAATTCTGTCTGTCTGACACCAGCATCCTTGCCATTTCCTCATTCTGAAGTTTGATGAGAACGTTAACTGAAGGTAACTGAAATCTGTATGATTTTTTACACACTGCTCTGCCACATGATTGGCTAGTAATTCCATGAAGCGGACAGTGAGTGTTGGGATTTGGCGTTCCTGCCCTCATGGACAAGCCAGCACTGATTTCTAATTATACATTTTTATTTCAATTGAATTTTACTTTAAAGAAATCCAGATATAAAATTGTGGTTACATTGGAAATTTGAAATCTGGTGAACAAGCCAGAGGGAGGAGGCAAGAATAAACTCCCTGAGACAATGAGAGGAAGAAACCTTATGAGGAACCAGACTTAAAAGGGAACCTGTCCTCATCTGGGCGACATTTCTCTTCTATAACTGTACACTATAGGCTTAAAAAGTGAGTACTTGAGTATGAGCAACACTACAGCATCACTATCATAAAAAAACTGAACTTTAGGCTCTCTGAGGAACGATCTTTATGATACCATCTACATGGAGATCTCATGCTGATAGATTATTTAATCTTTCAGAAGTCTTTCAGCTGGTTAAGAGTGGTGAAATTTGGCAGCACAGAGACAGGAAATGTGTGCACCAACTATTTACTGTGCTCATAAATATGTACAGCGGCAACTGATAGATGATGGAGAATTCATAACGACACACCAGATCAATCAAGAGTTTCTCTTTTTTAATATTCACAGACCAAATGACATGCAAATGACATAATATCTCATCTGATGACTCTATAAGTTTGATTTTCAACAGTAAAACAGCACGATTCAATACCCTGTGTGAAGAATTCTTCCTAATTCATTACTGACACACTAACAGTGTAAGACACTGGCTTTAGCTTTAACTCTGGGTTCTTCTCCCTTCAACACAAAACTAATAACCTTCTAAAGCTTATGTGCTTCTTCTGTTGCACTTCATTTGGATTATTCTTTCAGAATGGAGAGTTGTTTAAAGATTTACAGCAACTCTCATGCTTCATTATGAAGGTTTATCACTCGGATTAACTCCTATTCCTCTCTTGTTGTAAAAATTTCTTTTAGGTCTGTAAACTCCAAAACTAGAAGGCCATTTAATTTAGAATCATTATCCCACACCTCTTCACTGTCCAGCAAATATACACTGAGGTGAAACATCAGACTAAATGCCACAGATAACAGTAACAAGTGCACAACAAGTAAGTGCTTATCTATTGGGACTGGGATAATTTCCCATCACTCACTGACATCTCAATAGTCTCCATAGCTAGAAGTCATTAGACGACATTCTCCTAATAACCAAAGCTTCTTATTAAGCATAGTCAAATGGTTTATTGCTTTATTAGGCACTATAGGCCTTTAATACAAATAAACGACCAGTGTGTATACAGATAAAATGCAGCAAGAAAATTACATTAATATTTACCTCTGTTAAATAATAAGAATAAGATCAATAATTTGTAAGTACTCTATAAAGTGTGGGGATTTAGAGGCTCTTCAGAGAGGTCTCGAACTGTTACAGATGTCAAAAGGTGGCAGCACCGAGATGTGCACTGCTCATAAAGACACAACAAGCAGCAATAAAATGTATTAGTACTGAGACTGTGGCTTTCCCCCCAAATGTTAAACTATATACCATTTAATCACCCTTTTACTGTCACTTCATTTTATTATTATGATTATGATTATTGCTGTTGTTGTTATTTTGGTATCATAAGCTAGAGTCATAAGCTAGATGCACCATTCCGGTCGGGATAAAGGTTTGAACTCAGCCTTGTTGAAATACCCCAAACTCAAGTTAACTAACACAAGACAGGACCAATCAGTCAGAAAAGTGTTCATGTTCACAGTGAATTTTTAAACTCCTGCTTTTTGATCAATTATGGCTCACAACATAGAAAGGCATTGTAACTTCTAAACATTTCTTTTTCCTTATATGAAGTGTATAAATAAGGCAGTGCAGTGGTGCAGTAGGTAACGTTTCCTGCCTCACAGCCTCACTCTTCCTGGGACGCCCTGGAGCTCGGACAGTGTATAACGTCTGTGCTGCATTCTTGTGAATCTTCTCCATGTGTCCATGTTGGTTTCCTTAATTTGCTTCTCCTATGTCCCAAAAAACATGCTGTGTGTGTGTGTGTGTGTGTGTGTGTGTGTGCATGGTACCCTGCAAATGTCCTGACATCCTATCCAAGGTGTCTTCCCATCTGCTCCCGGGATAGGCTCCGGATCTACAGTAACCTTGTCTGGGATAAAAATGATTATAAAGACGATTGAAAATGAATGAATGAATAAATAAATGTCTGCAGCAGCAAAACAGTAATGATGCAAGCAAGTTGCTGTGGGTTTATGCAAACAATTACGTCAGATTCTTCATATGTGCCAGTCATTCCTTATATTTATAACTTTTGTCTATTTTTTTGATGGCACTTAACTAATTCATGTAGAATATAAAAACATTTAAAAACCCTACAAAATACAGTATGTAATATGAAGGCTTATGTCAGACTTTAAATATTCTCTGCTTTAAATGTTTAAGTTAGGTTCAGAGCAGAAATCGGCAAGGTCACGGATCCTGAATACATTCGGCTGCACTTTTATTAGCTGCTGTTTTGGAAATGTGGTGTGGTGCCATCTGTCATACCTCATCTCTACTCCTAGACATTAACTCCTACATCCTGCTTCGACTTGCTCAGAGAACACATTTTTACTCTGATCTTTTAACTGGGAAATTGAACTAAAACATGATTTGGTCTTAAGTAAACTCTGAGACTATTTTTAGAACTAATTTGAAGCTTATACATACCAGCACCAAAATAGGCAGTGAGATCAGACAGCTAGTGATATCATGAAATTAGATGAGGAAGTTAAAATCTAATATCAGCTATAATAACAGCTTGACAAAATAAACTTTTACAGCTGAGCAATGCATTATACTCACTATCCACTTTATTAGGAACAGCTGCACACCTGCTCATTTATACAGTTATCTGATCAGCCAATCACGTGGCAGCAGCAAGCGGAACTCGGCAGTAGGGTAAAATCCCAGGAGATCATCTGCTTCTTAAATAATCAGAGCAACTCATCTAGCACCAACAACAATCATGGCACAGTTAAGGAGACAGAGATCAGACTTTTTCTTCATTCTGATGTTTGTTGTGAAAATTAAACAAAGCTCTTGACCTAAATCTAGATGATTTTATGCATCTTGCTGCTGCTGCCACATGACTGGCTGATTGGATAAGTGCATAAATGAGCATGTGTTCCTAATATTTAATATTCTTTATTAATATGTGAATCATGTAAACATGTGAAGCCAGTCCGGGTGCAAAATCTTAACATTAAATATAAATATTAAACGTAAAAGTTAACTGTAAATGTGGAGGTTAAATGTAAAAGGTAAATAGATCTCAAAATATTATGATATGTGTTATAATCGCCCCTGACCTTTGGGGAAATGTGCCCTCGGGTAAAACACAGAGCCAACAGGGTTGCCAGTGTCAACATTTTTATGCAATCAGGCCAGTTTTGGAACAAGGTTGAGGATGTGAAAAGAAGTCATCTGGTGGTGTTTATGGGGTGATTTAATAATAATATCCAGCAAAATCTTCTTTAAAAGCAATTTGTATTGATGTTTCTGCAAAGGGAAAGGGAAAAGTAAAGGCAAACTTAAACACAGATAGAACAGGACTTTCTGCTTTGTTTTAAGACTCAGGATATTTTGGGTCGGCAATGTCATCAACTACGACCGCTAAATCCTGAAATGAATCTCTACAGTGAAATTACTGACAAAAAAATACTAGAGTAGGTGAATGTAGAAGTAGAGCAATATGCCTTATACTGGACCTAGTTCTCTGCATGGGTACATCTGTAACTTTATAGCAAGAAATAATCACAGGATTTAGTGGTTGTAGTGGTGATGCTGTGGTCCTAAACAAGCGTCCTGAGCCACAATCTACAGACTAGATTTTTACACAGATTATATATTTGTATATTTATTAAAAATTAATGTAAATGCTAAATGTCAGTCAATGAAAAAAAAACAGGCCAGTAAGGTTGCCAGTGTTGGTATTATTACACCATATTGATTTTATATGGAACTGCAGTAACATCATTAGTTAGTGAGTTTCATTAGAGTGAGTGAGTTTGTGAGTAAATGAGTGAGTGAGTGAGTGAGTGAGTGTGTGTGTGAGTGAGTGAGTGAGTGAGTGAGTGAGTGAGTGAGTGAGTGAGTGAGTGAGTAAGACTGTGTGAGTGAGTGAGTGAGTGAGTAGATGAGTGAGTGAGTAAGAGTGTGTGAGTGAGTAAATGAGTGAGTTAGTGTGTGAGAGTGAGTGTGTGAGTGAGTGAGTAGATGAGTGAGTGTGTGAGTGAGTGTGTGAGTGAGTGAGTGTGTGAGTGAGTAAATGAGTGAGTGAGTGAGTGAGTGAGTAGATGAGTGAGTGAGTAAGAGTGTGTGAGTGTGAGAGTGAGTGAGTGAGTGAGTGAGTGAGTGAGTGTGTGAGAGTGAGTGAGTGAGTAAGAGTGTGTGAGTGAGTGAGTGAGTGAGTGAGTGAGTGAGTGAGTAAATGAGCGAGTGAGTGTGTGAGTGAGTAAATGAGTGAGTAAATGAGTGAGTGAGTGTGTAAGTGAGTGAGTGTGTGAGTGAGTGAGTGAGTGAGTAAATGAGTGAGTGAGTGAGTGAGTAAGACTGTGTGAGTGAGTGAGTGAGTGAGTGAGTGAGTAGATGAGTGAGTGAGTAAGAGTGTGTGAGTGAGTGAGTAAGAGTGTGTGAGTGAGTGAGTGAGTGAGTGAGTGAGTGAGTGAGTGAGTGAGTGAGTGAGTGAGTGAGTGAGTGAGAGTGTGTGAGTGAGTGAGTAAGAGTGAGTGAGTGAGTGAGAGTGAGTGAGTGAGTGAGTGAGTGAGTAAGAGTGTGTGAGTGAGTGACTGAGTGAGTGCGTGAGTAAATGAGTGAGTGAGTGATGTGATTAAGTGAGTGTGTGAGTGAATGTGTGAGTGAGTGAGTGAGTGAGTGTGTGTGTGATTGAGTGAGTGAGTGAGTGAGTAAGTGAGTGTGTGAGTGAATGTGTGAGTGAGTGAGTGTGTGAGTGAGTGTGTGAGTGAGTGAGTGAGTGTGTGAGTGAATGTGTGAGTGAGTGAGTGAGTGAGTGAGTGAGTGAGTGAGTGACTGAGTGAGTGAGTGAGTTAGTGAGTGA
>NC_080733.1:2252455-2259955 GCF_019097595.1 Hemibagrus wyckioides | reverse complement strand
AAGCTCCTACAATGGACACCTGAGCATCAGAACTGGACCATGGAGCAATGAAGGAGGCCTGGTCTGATCAATCACGTTTTCTTTTACATCACATGGATGGCCGGGTGCGTGTGAGTCACTTACCTGGGGAAGAGACAGCACCAGGATGCACTGTGGGAAGAAGGAGAGCCGGAGGAGGCAGTGTGATGCTCTGGCAATGTTCTGCTGGGAAACCTCGGCTCCTGCGTTCATGTGGATGTTACTTTGACACGTAGCTCCTACCTAAACACTGTTACACACCGAGTTCACCTCTTCATGCTAACGCTGTTTCCTAATGGCAGCAGTGTCCTCTTTCAGCAGGATGATGCTCCCTGTCACACTGTAAACATTGTTCAGGAACGGTTTAAGGGACATGACAATGAGCTCAAGGTGTTGACTTAACCTCCAAATTCCCCAGATCTCAGTCTGATGGCGTATCTGTAGGATGAGCTGCACAAACAAGTCCGATCCATGGAGGCTCCACCTCACATCTTACAGGACTTAAAAGATCTGCTGCTGACGTCTTGGTGCCAGAAACCACAGCACACCTTCAGAGATCTTGTGGCGTCCATGTCTTAATGAGTCAGAACTGTTTTGGTGGCACAAGGAAACCTACACCAGCTACGTAGCTGGTTTTAATGTTATGGCTGATCTGTGTCTGACTACGACATTTTTCAATGCAACTCTTCTATATTGTGAGCAAAGCTGTTTCTTATAATACACAACATATTTCACAGAAATACCTTCAAGAATCAGTGATATTTTTTTGTCACATTACTCAGCTCTAAACTGCACATGTGCCAGTGTATCTGATAAAGCTGGTATTTTCCTGCTTGCATCCTGAAGGTCAGGACTTTACAGAATATGGCCTCCATGTTCCACACAATGCTCTGCTATTTATTTATTTGATATTCTCCCTTCTAAAGCCTGAGGCATGAACCAGACCACAAGATGGCACTCTAAAATCACACGGCCATGAAATCCACCCCAGAGCTGAATGTCGTCGTTACAGAGGAAACTGCTGAATGCATATAAAGTACAGTTCCCCAGATGTTTGAATTCGAGTGGCCAATAAGCGCTGGCTCTGTGGGAGTCTGCTGTCAGCACATGAAACCGGAGCAGCTGAGTTGCAATTAACTCCAGCTTGCTGTTTTTCTCTCCCTGTTTGGGAGGTGGACTTTGTGGGTGACCATCATTAGTGCACCTTATCCACTGTACTCCCACTTCTGCGAGGAGACACTGAGCCAGGATATTCGATACTCACTAACAGGAAACTCCTGGTGCTTTTTTTTTGAATATCCAGATTCATTTCCTGTCCCTAAAAATAAATCAGAAGAGCTCATAACTCTAGGCCCACATGTCTGTAGTCAACATTTCTACATTTCCAAAATTGGTGAAGCAAAAAATGTAAAAGAAGTGATTGACTAAAACAGCTGAGATTCGATTCGGACAGCGTGGTGATGCCGATTAGCAAGAAAACATTCCACAAAGGAATAGCTAGCTCTGGAAAAAGCACAGCAAGCTGTTATCCGGTGTCTTGCCTTTAAAACAAATGAAGCAGGTCTGCATTCAGTCAGAGCCTGACGCCAGCACAGAGACAGCTACAGCGACTCATCTCTGAAAGAACAGCACATCTGCTTTAGCTTATACTGAACAATCTGAAGCGTTAACACAAACCAGGGCTCTGTTTTCACGCCACGGATATGAGAGGTCATAAGCAATAGGCGTCGTGAAACCTCAAATCCCACAAATCCATGCTGGTAATAGAGGCTGAGGGTTTAGAGTCTTGGGGCTAAATCCTGCCTTGCTAGCGAGTGGGTGGGCAGAAGAACATTTTCTGAAGCTATATGTGCTGAGGTGTACATTTTTACTGTTATAAAATCCTTACATCTGCCTTCGCTGTCTGGTTTGGTCCAGCCGGCTCTAAAGAAACGAGGACGACAATCATGATCGCGGAGAACATCATCGGCTGCAATCCATCATCAACTGAAGACCAGGACGAACAAACGAGCAGGAAAAAGCATTGTTTATTCCTCCCTCCCTGCTAATTACCTGCTCTAAAATCACGACCATCAGGAAAGCGATTCCGCTTGCTGATAACAAAACCTGCACATCATCCAGACTGCTTCATTCCACTGGCAGGTTCGGTGATTAACCAGGTGCTAGACGGCGTTCAGTAATCACTACACTTCCTGTACCATGAACAAACAAGATTACACTAAACCATATTTTTACCAATTGTTAATGATACCATCATGAACTGCGCATCATCATTATTTACACTAATTTTCACAACACTACTGGTTGTGAATCAGTGAAGCCACGTGTAAAAGCGTGCAAATTTCAACACCAGATGTATTCCTACATTATTAAGCAACGTTTAACACCATCACACTTAATGGAAGCTGCTGAATCAAAATGTACAGAAAGATCCTAGAAACTCAGTATAGTTCTGAGTATCTGATGTGACTGTGAACAGGAACGCAGACTGATAGCCATGGGTTTATGTGCCTTATATGCTTTATTTATTCACCTTCAGTATCTACTATATGTTAATCAGGGAGGCGTGGATCAGGAGTATATCACCAGATACATCAACATCCTATCAGTCATTCACACCTGGAGGGGATTTAGAGTCGGCCCTCCTTAATGGCAGGCTTTTGGAAAGTCGCTAGAAAAGAAACGCACTAGTATACTATGCTATTACTGTACAATTCTTAACGTTTATTCATCTTCCTGGTTATATTTTTCACAATATGATACTGCACCATGTTTCATCTCCACCTTCCCTCTGCTTCAAAAGCAAAAATCTGAAAAACCTCAAAAGATCTTTTCAACTGGGATGAAGAAAACACTGTTACGCTTTCATTTATTGTTGTGTTTAAGGAAAATCCCTTTCTCCCAGTATGTGCCAGGGTGTTTCTCCAACCCTAGTGCCAGCTCTTACTCAGACACAGCGGCTGTTTTTATAGAGTCTGAGACTCTGCATGATGTAAAAATCCAGGAGACATGCTGCAATGGATTAATGAAAAAAGATGCAAATATTGCTTTTTTTTCTCTGTGATGTGAGTGGAAACAGACCAAGCAGTCCTGTTTGTTCATGAACTGTTCTCCATCACTCCTCTAATTACATTCCCCATTAAATCATACCAGAAGGCTTACTGTGATGCACATTTTGCTGAGATGAGATTTTAGAGATCTGAGTTCTGCTCATTTCATCGTGGGATGGAGGTCTGATTGTGTCCTCCACGACAAGGTCACTTGATTCCACCTCTCGGATCAGCTGGACCTGGTATTTCCAGCCTTGTCCAGGGTTTAGTCTCACTTCCCTGTGTATCCATAAAGTTGCACACATCTACTTCTGTCTCTGAAGACACATCCAGGGCTGTGGACAGGAGTGTTACACATCCCTATAGGCTGAAGACTGAACTTTGGGGGAAAAAAGCTGAATTTTTTTATAATTGCACAAACATTGCAGCTGCCCACTGGCAGGCCAGCAGCTGTGTCTCACAAAGCACAGGCAGCTGGATAAAGTGGACCACCAATGGGGTATGACGGCAGCATGAGAACTCATAAATCATTCTCCCTTAGACCTGAAATAATTATTAGTGTATGTTATAGAATAATTTACTCAAATAACTTGTGCACCACACTCAGGGCTTACAGGAGGAAATGCTTTGAAGAGGGAATAAGACGGCTGGTTTCTATTCATGAAGCCTGCCCAAGGTACGCTAAATGGCTAAAAGTATTTGCACCCTGATCCTCAGACCATGTGCCTGTTAAACATCTTATTTCAGATTTATCCCTCTTTCCTTTTATAATCATCTCCACTCTTCTCTTCTGTGAAGGTTTTCCACTAGATGTTGGAGCGTGACTGTGGGGATTAGTGATCATTCAGCTACAAGAGCATTAGGGAGATCAGACACTGATGTCGTAAGAGTGAGGAGGTCTGGGGTTCAGTCTGTGTTCCAGTTCATCCCAAAGGTGTTCAGTGGGGTTGAGTCAGAGTCAGGGCTCAGTACAGGACACTCCAGTTCTTCCACTCCAACCTTAACCTCTACACCATGTCTTCATGGAGCTCTGTGCTTTGTGTACAGGGGCATTGTCATGATGGAACAGGGTTCGAGTCTCTTAGATCCAGTGCAGAGAAACTGTAAAGTTACACGCAGCACACACAGACGATCTAGACAATTGTGTGTTTCTACAGGTTTTTCTATTCAAGGGCTTGATGTATAAATAAATGGTGTGGATGTTTAAATGTTTTAATGGGATGTTTATTTGGAGAAATTCAGTCTTCATTATCAAATTCAATGATGGAGACAAGGATAATCCATATTTATAAACAAAGCTCTATTATGGGTCTGAACATGAGAAACTAAGCCTTTAACCATAAAAGTCCAGCATAAAACATGACAGAGTACACAACAACAACAAACCAATCAAAGGTCAGGACTGAAACTGAAAAAAAAACCAAATCATAAACTAAAACTCAGGAACCGTGAGAAGCGGAATTCCGTAATTACACCCTAATTTATTCCATCTGTTGATGGTACAGGAAATAAAGTCCAGCATGTTCCAGGAAGTTCAAGAACAATGTCTAGTAAACGTGTTACATTCCAGTTGATGCTTCTTTACTATCAGCTCAACAGGACTCACCACTACACTGCAACTAACTCCCATAAACTACTTAATGGATAATAAACTTTTCCAAAAATAAAAAATAAAAACAACAAAAAAAACCCCACCATGGCTTAATCTACAGCCTTATAAACATATTAGATGAAGATCTCAGCACTATAAGGAGTGAAGACAGTAGAGCTCACACTCTTATGATATGATGCAGATAAACATGGCTGAATTTGATATATTATCACTCTATTATCACATATCACCAGAATCTCCCTCTCTTTGAGCAACAAGGAAATTTACTAGTTGCTCCACACAGTGATAAATGTTATTACTATGGCAACCGGTAATAGGAAGACCTACTGTTGATGTAGCCTTGCACCGACTGGTCATTATTTCTAACATCTGCTGAAGGCATAATAGTCACGAGTATGTGACTACAGTGATGTTGTAATCATAATCATAATAATAATAATAATACTGAGAAGATGTTTAAGAGTTAGAATAATAATATTAGTTGGAATATGTTTTGAGCATGGTGGGGCAACAGGAACGTCTTGTATAGCCTCTGTCCAGCTGTTTGTTTGAAAAGGCCCACAAAGACGGAAGGAGGACCTGCTTTACTCTCTCCATTGTGTGTATTGGAGTAAGCCTCGCGTTTCCATCTCTTATCTCCTGCAGTGAAGACAGACGCTCCCTACAGCACGCTCTTAATGGAAGCTTCCTGTCTGACATTTTCCGCCGTTTAGGATAAATATACAGAGCACCTCTGCGGTGGGGAGTGACACGTTTTTCTTGACAGGGTCCAAAAAGACCAACAGTAGGGCCAGGAAGTAAATTTATTAGCGTAATAAAGCATATTTAGCACTGAAGGCGGGCTGAAATGCATTTACATGCCATTTCAGGCAGTTTGTAGAGTGGAGAGGACGAGAGGATCTGGGCTGTGTGTATATGAGGGAGGAAGGAGTTTCTTTTTTTTCCACGTGTCAATGAAAAGCACATTAATAATTCTATAAAGCAAAGTGGTGCAGTGGTTCTGCCGGAGCGTGGGCCAAGAGCCGACAGCACTGATCTAGATGGACGTGTAAGTCATGTGACCACAGGAGAGATTTATGCATTACTGAGGCTGACAGGCTACGCTACAGGGTGTCGAGATAGACAATGCAGATACAAACAAACTGTGTGTGTGTGTGTGTGCTGGACAGACATTTCCTTCCTGCTCTCTTCTCACAATTTCCACTTTAATAATCAGAGATTTTTCGCTTTCTTTGAGCCTCGTTTCTGTGACGTCACTTCAATCCTCCTTCCGTAGGTCTGGAGGCCAAATGCAGTTTGTATGAGATTCAATCCATGTCTGCCTTTCATGACAACTGTTTCCTGAAGTTCAGTCATGTTCAATTATATCTTAAGAGGAAAAAGCAGAACTCCGCTGTTAGCGGCGAACGTTAGAAATATGTAAGCACGCTTCAGGACTGCTAGCTATTGGGAAGTCAGCACTATGCAAAGAAGCTAGGTTAGCAGGTTTGGGGGGAATTTATTGGTCCAGGGAAGTGCTAGGTGTGTGTTCTGTGAAGAAAACAGCAGTTTTTCTCTCGTGGTGCACCATGAGGACCGGTTTAAAGTTTAATAAAGCTGGGAAGCGGTGCTGGACTGAGCGTGGCAGTGCTGAGTGGGTGACTTCTGAACCAGATTTGATTCTAAAAATAAAGTTCATAATGTACGAGGAGAAGCAGAGCGGAGCGGAGCCAGGTGACCGGACTGTATTTTGGAGACTGATGCCAGAATGATGTAACCAGAGGTGCAGAGGAATAGACGCTCTCTCCCTCTCTCTGTGTACGTCTGTCTCTCTCCCTTCTCTCTGTCTCACTCTCTCTCTTCTCTGTGTGTGTCTCTCTCCCTTCTCTCTGTGTGTCTGTCTCTCTCTCTCTCTTCTCTGTGTGTGTCTCTCTCTCTCTTCTCTCTGTGTGTGTCTCTCTCTCTCTTCTCTGTGTGTGTCTCTCTCCCTTCTCTCTGTCTGTCTCTCTCTCCCTTCTCTGTCTGTCTCTCTCTCCCTTCTCTCTGTGTGTCTGTCTCTCTCTCCCTTCTCTGTGTGTGTCTCTCTCCCTTCTCTCTGTGTGTCTGTCTCTCTCTCTCTCCCTTCTCTCTGTGTGTCTGTCTCTCTCTCTCCCTTCTCTGTGTGTGTCTCTCTCTCCCTTCTCTGTGTGTGTCTCTCTCCCTTCTCTCTGTGTGTCTGTCTCTCTCTCTCTCCCTTCTCTCTGTGTGTCTGTCTCTCTCTCTCCCTTCTCTGTGTGTGTCTCTCTCTCCCTTCTCTGTGTGTGTCTGTCTGTCTTTCTTTCTCCCCCTTCTCTCTCTGTGTCTGTCTCTCTCTCTCTCCCTTCTCTCTGTGTGTCTGTCTCTCTCTCTCCCTTCTCTCTGTGTGTCTGTCTCTCTCTCTCCCTTCTCTCTGTGTGTCTGTCTCTCTCTCTCCCTTCTCTGTGTGTGTCTCTCTCTCCCTTCTCTGTGTGTGTCTGTCTGTCTTTCTTTCTCCCCCTTCTCTCTCTCAGTCACAAATAAACTCTGTTACTCTCCTCTACACATGTTTCTCTCTCCCTTTCCCTTCATTTCTTCTCTCTCTCATTTTCTATCACTCCCGGTTCATAGCCATGAGCTTTTTATTATTATTATTTTACATTTCATACCTTTTCTTCCATGAAAACTCTAAAGCAATGATCAAACATCACTGCTCTCAGCGGGCAGCAGGAGAAACCCTGATGCCAGGTTTGGTCCTGACAGGGCTGTAAATCATTCCTGCATGTGGGATCCTGATATCTGATAATGCCGTGCAGTCATGCTGTCCTGACTGGGACACATAGGGAT